>NC_044382.1:11317732-11618703 GCF_006542625.1 Nomascus leucogenys | reverse complement strand
GACAATGGTCTAACAAGGTGCTCAAAATATCATAGTGTTAACATGACACATCTTCCATGAACATGAATTTTACTCAATAAGTTCGGTGAAATATCATTTTAATAGTAACACAAATATGGAGATATTTATGGAGCAGAATATAAAATTCACATGAATTTTTAAAGCACAACATGATACTTTAGAGCTCTTTCAGGCTTGCTTTGGGCTGCTTTGGGCTAAGCCCCCAGGTCCCTCAGGGGTAGATGTTCACTCCTCTCTGCCGAGGGTAACTTCAGTGCAAGTGTGGAAGCTCTCCTAGGGCACTGAATGTGTCACACAAAACCTTTATTAGTACACTGGCATTAACTTTGGTAATGTTAGCAGATTGAAAAGCAAGAAGACAGGGATAGTAAATCAGAGAGACAGTCATCACAGGGACATATGGCCTAGGAACCACGCACACAGCACAAGGCCAAACAGGTAGGCTGACCAACGAGCAGTAAAGGGGGAAGAAGGGAGGGAAAATGAGAGAGAGAGAGAAACCATAAAGGCTAAAGACAGAAAGTGGTTAAGATAAGAACGGAAGGAGGAAGGACAGGAGATTAGTACTGAGGCCGACACATGCATCCTTGTTCATCTCTTACTTTTATGATCCAGGGAGCCGTGCCACACAGCCCTAGCCAGCTCTGTCCAGATGCTCTCTGAGTGAGGTAGGTCTGCCTTGGAATTTTGTTCACAGACAGGCATTGCTCAGTCTTTCCTCTGGCAGTTTATGTATGCTTGGTTCATCATATCTGACCACTCCATTAAAGAATAGAATAGAACAGAGTAGATTTCTGATCCTTTTATGTAGGCCTTGCTTCCAAAAGCAGAAACTCAAATACCTGTGGAGTTAGGCAGATAGAAAAGGTGTGTTGCTGACAGGTATTAATTATAGAGAATGCAAGGGATTGTAGTAAACCTGTAGGTGGGTGCCTTGTTTAAAGGCACTCAAACTTGAAAAAAAAAAAAAAAAAGCAAAAAAGAATGGGCTGGCTGAAGCCAAAATCCCTTTCCTGCTGCATTTGGTTTGCAGGGTCTTTGTTTCATAGGCTGGCCACCCTCAGCAGACTGAATTTTCTACTTGTGGTCTCAACTTACACTTGTGTCATTTAATTCCCCTAATATTCTAATGGAAGATGTGCTCTTAATGTCATGCTTGGGACAAAAAAAAAAAAAAAAAAAAGGAAAAAAGAAAATCAAGGCCCTGAAATGAACTAATTTTCATAGGGCCACAAAATTTGTAAAGTTAACATCAAATTTGTACTGAAGTCCTTTTTCACTTCAATAGTTTTACATTGTGACATCTACTTCAGAGCTTCCAAAACCTCTATAGAGTGTTCACAGCAGACCACAGAGGTAGAGAGCTATGATCTTCTGCAGAAATGTAGTTGACAAAACGTTTATCCATAGAATAGTCATCAAAGATAATAGTGCTATTTAACAAAATACAGTGACAACTTTGCTATTTTAAATAACATGTTTCAAAAGAAACAACAGCAAAACTGGGATTATTGAAAGTCAAAAAAAGGAATGGTTATTGATTTGGAAAAAAACAATTGGTTTAATAGCAAAAACATTTTCATATGAAACTTTAAAAGAAACTGTCAGTTGATGTGGTCAAAGACTCGTTAGTAGCCGCGTATTGGACAGATTTTCACTAACTATTAACATGGCGACATCACTTTATACAATGAATTTTGATTTTTTTGGCATGTGTGTGTAAAATTCAATAAAACATTGAAAGGGTAAAAGATAAAAATTAGTGGAAGTGAATGACTTCCCTAACTAGGCGATTGTTCGTAGGATTCATTATTGGCAGTAGATTTTTACAACATACACTCATTACATTCTAGTTCTTGTTTGTTTTTTATGAGAGGTTGGTCCTGAATGTTGCTTTCAGTCGGCAAGAAGAAAGTTTGCAAAATGCCTGGCAAAGTGGAATTAGATGCTGAGCCTGGTTTGGTTGATTTTGCCTATTTCCTTTAGTTAGAAGTTAGAGACCTACCATTATTCAGCTTTCTCTGACCCATTTTTCAATGCTGTTTGATTGGACACAGTTCTCGCTGGACAGAGCCATCACCAGTTTGGCTGAAGAATGTATTATCTTAGAACATATTTTCCCTTCTGGTTCCCGTTTTTTGGTAGCTAGAATTTAAGCATAATGGTATAACTCAAATAACCACAGAGGTCTCAGTAATGACTGTAAAACACCCACACAAAAAATTACCTCTCTCCTGAATGTAAAGTCACAAAGGAAACATTGTTGTACTCTCACACTTGTGAAAAATTCTATTGTTAACGATGGTATATTAAGGCCTCAGCCTTATTCATTAACACAAAATACAGCAGAGTACATTTTGAAGTGTGCAGTGAATTGCATACACAGTGCACATTATCGTCATCAGAGCTGTGCTGGGGGAATTTAGCTAAAACTGTTCAGAGGCACCCCATAATAGTTGCCTGTAATTGTTTCAAAATTGGTTTTCTGGGATTTAGAGCTCTGTTTTTATTATTGTTGTTATTTATTAATCTCATTCTATGATTGTCACAACTGATCTTAGTTTTGCTAGCACTTTCAAAATAGGAAACCTATACAATTTTATTTCATCAAATAATTTCAGTACTACACTTCACCTTTAAGTGAATTGCGCCTCGAAACATTTTAAAGCTACTAACAGAACTCGTTAAATTTGAAATAGAATTATAGGTCCATTGAGAGCAAATGTTTGCCAATAAATAGGAAATTTTGTTGTATCTCAGTTATCAACACCCTTTCTTCTTCCATTTTTTGTGAATCTCTACATTCTTGGCTCTTAAAAAATAAAAAGTGGCATGTATTGGCCGGGTGCAGTGGCTCATGCCTGTAATCCTAGCACTTTGGGAGGCTGAGGCGAGCAGATCACAAGGTCAGGAGATCGAGACCATCCTGGCTAACACCATGAAACACCGTCTCTACTAAAAATCCAAAAAATTAGCCAGGTATGGGTGGCGTGCACCTGTAGTCCCAGCTACTCAGGAGGCTGAGGCAGGAGAATCACTTGAACCAAGGCAGAGGTTGCAGTGAGCCAAGGCGGAGGTTGCAGTGAGCCGAGATCGCGCAACTGCACTCCAGCGTGGGCAACAGAGCAAGACTCCATCTCAAAAAAAAAAAAAAAAAAAAAAAAGGCAGCGTGTATTTTGACAATTCTTACAGAAGCATATTCTTGCAGAAGTGTATAGTGATCTTGGTTATCTATCCTGGTTGATTGAAAGTAGTATAAACAACAAGGTAAGGAAATTGATTTTATTTCCAGTAGTACATAGGTACATAAGGATTCACCATTTTTAATGGGACACATAACAAAGTAGCTTACAACTCCATATCCCACCCCACTTATTAGTCTATTACACAAATATATACGATTTCTAAGCCTCACATTTGAGAGAGGATGATAATTCTTTAAACTGATTACATGCATTTTGTATTTTAAAACGTTGGCATAGCCAAGTCTTTTGTAAATTTAATTCTTTATGCACCTATTTAAATATTTTCCATGTCTGCATATCAACCCAGTTGGATTATTATTTTTTATCTTGTGGTTCTATTCTCACTTTCTCCTCATTGTGGTCTGAAACTTACAGGCTGAATGAATCAACAAATTGCTATCGATGCTCCCATCCTCAGCCTTGATTCTAAGACAGTGAGTCCCACCGATTTTCAGTTCTGAGTCCCTCCCAGGCATTGATGCTAATAGAATAAATAAGAAGTAATGGCAATGACACCAGGTTGGTTTATCAGTACTGGTTGTGAATAAGCCAGTGGAAGAAATAACAGGGGAACACAATATTGAGAAACTCTCAAAGCTGTAAACCTGTCAATTCCTTTTGCTCATCCTTTGTTGCTTATGCACATCCAAATTTCTTTCCAGACCAGCCTTTGGGATGGAGCTAATTAAATCACATTTTGATCCACCCGATTTCTTCTTTATTTCTATATTGCCTTTTTTACTGTAATATCACTCAAAAGAGAAAGAATTTCTGCTACTAAAGTGACCAAGAGTGGTGCATGCTAAGTGCAGCCTTAGAGAGTTCTTCTTCCATTTGATCAAATTCCAGCTGAATTCCTGGCTCACCTTAATCTCATAATGGACATATGATATTCTGTGTATCATATGATAATGGACATATGATACATCTCATGTTTTATCTTTTATCCAAGGGTGTTGAATATTTTGTATGTTTCTCTAAATTTTCTGACTGTATTAGTCTATTCAGGCTGCTGTAACACAAAACCATGGACTAGGTGATTTAAACAACATAAATTTATTTCTCACAGTTCTGGAGGCTGGGAAGTCCAAGAACAGGTGCTGGCACATTGGATTCCCCATGAGGGCTTTCTTCCTGGCTTGAAGTTGGCTGCTTTCCTGCTGAGACTTCTCATGGCAGAGACTGAGGGTGATATCTCCCTCTCTTCTTCTTTTTACAAAGTCACTAATCCCATTATTAGGGTTCTACCAACATGACCTCCTCTAATCCTCATTTCTTCCCAAAGGTTCAAATATTATCACATTGGGGGCTAGGGCTCAATATATAAATTTAGACAGTGGGGAAGCAATTCAGTCTCTTACACTGACCTTCTCTATCTTCTTTGACGTAAGTAACCTTGATCTCTTCCCCTTCATCTCTTTCTTAGTATAATTACTAAACTCAGACTCACTTTTTTAAACTTATGATACAATTCATAAGAAATTTTATATCAGCACTGCATAAATAAAAGGTGAAACCGTAAAATAAAAATATGAAAAAAAAAGTTGTGAATGGACCTTTTTTCCAGCTCTCATGTGCCACACTTAGGGAATGCTATTGAAGAAACAAAACATGGGGAGGCTCTAAATTCAGGAATCTCCCCAGGTATCCCAGATGTTCCACTACTGATAGACCTTGAGAGTTGGGTTAAGCCATGAGTTTTTCTGTATGACTATACTACTTGTCTTAATCTAGCTTAGAATATATCAAGAGTAGGGGAAGTGAGGAGTAGTTGCAGCTCATACTAACTCCATCCGTTTTCCTTTCTGAATGCAGACTCATAGTTGTGAGTAATATGTATTTGTTTCTTAATGTGAGCTAGATTGGCTACTGGCTTGATAACTTTAATTGGTGGAACTGTGATCATTTAGGCTATTAACAGAAACTAGTCATGTGTTTTCAGGAAAACTGGTATAAATTAGAATCTTTCATTAAAGACCAATCAGCCATTCTCACATTTCAAAATTTGACACCATTGCTTTCTTGATGGGGTAGCAAACTGACCAGAAAATTCATCTAATCCATTTTCTAAGGGTAAGAGTCAAGAAAATGAAAATCTATCTATATTAATGGCTTAAAATATTTATATTACCAATTCTGGCAAAACCAGTTCAAGAGTAAGATTATGGAGTGATTTAGTCAATGTTGCTTGAAAGGTAGGCACAGGGAAGCAGCCGCTGAGGCTGCTCACTACTGTCTGTTCAAATCTCTCATGTTTGCTTTCAAAGAAAACAATCAAACAAGTGTTTGCATCTTTTTAGAAAAGAATGAAACAAGTGTTTACCGATGAAATAATCAAAGAGGAATCTAGCTGTAGATAAAATGGCATATCTTTCTTTTTAAGAGCAGGATATAGCAGTTAAAGTGTAATAAGGAAATCATGAATATGTTTAAAATGGACTCAGAGCAAACTTCTTAAGGAAGCTTAGGAATGACCCAGTCCTAGAGCAATGGACAGTGAATTCAATGACTTCATGGAAGTGACAGGACAACTACATAAAAGGCAACATAAAGGGCAACATAGCTGCAAGAGCTTTGAAATAGTAGTAGACTAATCTCTTAGATTCTAAATTTGGTCTGTCACTTACAAACTCTGATCTTGTCCAATGCATTGAACTTTACCTAGCCTCAGTTTTTCATCTATAAAGTGGGTATAATGATGACAATTGTTTACCTAATCTTTTTTTGTTCTCATTTTTATTGATTTATTTTTATTTTTTATTGATTTATTTGTTTTGAGACGGAGTTTTGCTCTTGTCGCCCAGGCCATAGTGCAGTGGTGTGATCTCGGCTCACTGCAACCTCCACCTCCTGGGTTCAAGCAATTCTCTTGCCTCAGCCTCCCAAGTAGCTAGTATTACAGGCACCTGCCACCACACCTGGCTAATTTTTGTATTTTTAGTAGAGATGGCGTTTCACCATGTTGGCCAGGCTGGTCTCAAACTCCTGACCTTAGGTGGTCCACCCACCTCAGCCTCTGAAAGAGCTGGGATTACAGGCATGAGCCACAGCGCCTGGCCTGTTTTACTAATCTTATATGGTTGCTGGGAAAGACAGATGAGATATTCTATGTGATTGATTGTGTTTTGAATATTTGACATTGTTAATTTATACACCCATGTAAGGGCTAGTTACTATCATTCCTTGTTTGTTACAACGATTGTTTGGCAAGACCCAGCCAGTCAAAGACACAGACTCATTTTCTTGGTCACAATTGCCACATCCATGAAGTAATATCAGGTAAGTAGAAGTTAGTGCACAGGTCTCGTCCAAGAACTGCACACGTATGGCCAAATTTCAATGATCCGGCACGTTTCTTTTCCTTCTATCACTTCTGCCTTATGCAATTTGCCTTGAACTACTTACGTGTCAACATTTCCTTCACTGATATATAGAAGAAGGCAATGAGAATTAAAATGGATAATTTTCCATCTCATAGTTGTTTTGGAAGGAAGGGTTTATGGAGTACATTTTGTATGTGTGAAAATCTGTTGTTTTGTAATCTATATTCCCTTAAATTGTATGACACATAGATTCACATTTTGGGTATAAAACCAAATGTCAAAAAGAATTTAGGGCATAAAACTCTAAACTTCAAACAAATTCATAAACCTCTGGACATAAGACCTTCCTTGTTTGCCTTTAATGGTCTTGGTAAAATAAATTGTAGAAGACTTTCTGACATTTATTTTTATAATGTAAACATTTTTCCTTAGCAAAGTCAATCGTTAACTAATGGTTGTATGTGTATTTGTCATACAGAAAATTTTACTACAATGCTCTATGCAATTCATATGTGTATAGTTTATCTGTCACTTCCATAATCCACAAAGATTTAATGAAACTGATAAAATGAACACGTGCCAGAAGATATAAATGTGAAAAAAAGAAGATTCAGCACTAGGAAAATGTAAATAAGACTAAAAAGTCAAAACCAAGCGTTGTAATGACTTCAGATGTGCCGTACGTGCTTTCATGACAGTTCATTCTGTATTACTATTATTGGTTAGGGAGAAAAATGCTAGTCATTTTGACATATATTTTTATATTTCAGTCTAGCATTAGCATCACGAAAAGAGTTTTACTCTTTCCTTTGTGCAGATGGTGAGATTTCATAATATAGAGGTCAAGGGATTTGCCTAAAGTTACTCAACTAAAATGTGGCAAAATTCTAATTTGAACACAATTCCAATTCCAATGCTGAGTTTGACATTTGACGCACTGTCTGATTACTATTTTTTACTTAAAAAAATTTAGAAAATTCGTTTGGATACATAGTAAGTATATATATTTGTGAGGTACATGAGATATTTTGACACAGGCATGCGATGTGAAATAAGCACATTATGGAGATTGGGGTAGCCATCCCTTCAAGCAGTTATCCTTTGAATAATAAAGAAACCAATTGCATTCTTTCAGTTATTTAAAAATTAAGTTATTGACTGTAATCACCCTATTGTGCTATCAAATAGTAGGACTTATTCATTCACTCATTTTTTTTGTACTCTTTAACCATCCTGAATACCTGATTACTTTTACTGGTTTGTTATTCAGCTTTTTTACTCCTCAGCTAATACCTGCCCCTCACAACCAGGCCTCCCTTACGCAGCTTGAAACTCTTTTGAGCGCTTAGAAGCTGCTGACTAATTATTTCATATTAATAAAATCTCAGACTTTTCCTGAAACTGACATAATGCTGAATTGTATTTAGCTGGAGAATATTTAAGAGTCTTGTAGTAAAACAAATACGTTTTAGGTAGGATAGGGGTGAGTGCAATATACTTGGCGACAGAACTGTCTTTAGGGTATTATAAATCAGAATGACTGTCCCCAGCTCTGCTTTCTGATTCTCTAGGATTCCGGTGGCTGATGGGCAAGGCTTCATAAGATGAGAGAAGGATGTGTACACAGGCAATGGGGAATTCTCATTAAAATATTTATTATCAACTAGGCTTAATAAAGACTAAGAACAAACACTTAGAAGTGTCATGCAATCTCTATACTACCATTAAAACCAGGTGACTCATAGAGGGTCCTGAGGCAGGGCTGGGGTATAAAAACCTAGCAGCAGTACTCCTTGCGTATTTACGTGGGGGATATATGTTCTGTTTGCCTTCTGCCCCCGTCAGTTTCTATGGAACGCAGTTTGTGCATTTTTCAGTTGATTCAGACTGTCTTTGGAACTTGTATCAACCAGATTTTACCCATGTGGAAATGTGATTAGGAGGGAAGGGGGACCACACACTGCGATTCGCTTCATGCATACGCAGCTCTATTTTTATTGTATATTAGTCAATGGAAATTAATTGCTAATTATCCAAACATTTCTATGATAATATTTCAAGCTCTCTTGTAGCAGATGTGGCCTAAACTATATTTGGAAGAGAGTAGATGGTATTATCTTTCTTAATGGAAATGATTGTGTAGGGCTTTAATATTTTTTTCACCATTTTTTTATTTTAGAAAGGAAAAATACTATCATTCTTTGACAACATTTGTTAAATATTCATACTGACCAGGGTAATTATGCACTGGCTATATTAGCAAACATATAACTCTGTCAACTTTAAGAATTTGGGAATGGAATTAAACAGGTTGTATATAATATATTCAGTTATACATTGGTACAGACATACAGATTGTTTAAATAACCATCACCACATTTCATTTGTATTCATTGCCAATGACAGACTTCTCTCATTTTGGGACTCTCATACTGAATTATTCTTTTTTATTGCATTAGATGTCTGTCCTTCAATGTTTGAACATTGCTTTTTCATTCCCTCTTTATGAATGCTAATCATATACTGGGTAGAGCACTGGCTATTTTTAGTTATTCAGCATTTCTTTATATTTATACTCTGAACAAACTTGAGGGAGTTTAGCTCTGATTAAAACAGATAATTTTCTCTTTTTAAAAAAGAATAATGTGGGACTGATACATAGCAAGGACAAAAGGAATTTGATGGGCACAGTGTCAAAGCTTAATTGTGTCAATAATTATTTGTGTATTAGTGCCAAGTTTTTAATGAGGAGTAGTCACTTGTGTGTAATCATTATCAATGACAAGTAGTTAAAATATCTTCGTGAAGTGGCAAACTCGGGGGGAAAATGAAACCATATTAACATTGCCTACAGTTCTTTACATACTAGCACGTCTGAAATCTATAAGGAGAGTTAATATCAAAAAATGGAAGAAGCTGCAAGAATGTTGCTATGTGTGTGTAGATACGTGTGTTCATATAAGATTTGTTTCCATGCTGTGAACACGTGTTGTTTGTTTTGGGGTTGCAGTCTAACCTTGTTAAAGTCTTTTTAAAGGAAAGACTCTGCCAACTTGCTCACTAAGCTGTCACTCCTGCCCAGAGACCTAGACCTGTTTAGGTACGTCCTCATTTCCATGTTAAGATAATGGCACTTATTTTTTCATATTTGTGCTTTCCGAGTCATTGAGTCTCATCATCCACTATCCTGAGTGCTGTTGTTCTACTGTATTCTACATCCTGCCACTTTCCCGGTGGCATGCTCTCAACTTTTACCCATATATATATATATATGAGAGAGAGAGAGAGAGAGAGATGGAGTCTCACTCTCACCCAGGCTGGAGTGCAGTGGCATGATCTCGGCTCACTGCAGCCTCTGCCACTCGGGTTCAAGCGATTCTCCTGCCTCAGCCTACGGAGTAGCTGGCATTACAGGCACGCGCCACTATGCCCAGCTAATTTTTTGTATTTTTAGTAGAGATGGGGTTTCACCATGTTGGCCAGGTTGGTCTCAAACTCCTGATCTTGTGATCTGCCCACCTCGGCCTCCCAAAGTGCTGAGATTACAGGCGTGAGCCATCTATCCCAGCCTTATTCATATTTTTAAGCTAGCGAATCTGAGTGGCCCGCGCTGCATTAGTCCTATAGAAGAGTGAGGAATTAACAGGAGCCCTGAAGCATCTGCGGAAACGTTGAGTTGGGCAGTAGCCTAGATATCTGTCTTCTATCTCTACAATGTGTGATGTAAAATGTAAGCTTTAGTAGTCACATGGCAGAAGTCTGGACATTAGTCCCCATAAGTATTGCCCACACTATCCATTTGCTTGGTGTCCTTGTAAATGTTGTTATCTGCATCATCTAGCCTCAAATTGTGAATTAGGGCAATCCAAATCTGTGCAGTCCTGTTGTGTTTACAGGCATGGAAATGAACTTTTATTTACTGATGACCACAATGAGGCTTCGATATGACCATGAATACGGGTAATTGAGACAATAGCTATAAAATGGTTTGCTTGGCAATAATGTCCACACAGAAACACAAATTATGGATTTTTCTAATTGTGTTCGCCTTTACCCAGAATTCACAATTAGCAGTAGTGGGGATCATTAATAGGTTTTCTATGCTTTTACCACCATTCGTTGGGATGCCTGTATTTTATCTTCTTTATTATAGTTTCATTCATTCTGATCCTACCTTTGCGTATAGTGTTTTCTGGAACTGGAAATCTGTTGTCTCATGTATTGTGGTGTTATAAGAAAGGTTTTTTTCCCACTTCTTTTGGTTTCTTAACAGTAAACTCTTTCTTGTATGAATATTCACTGAGAGGGGAAAAAAGCATGAAGTGGTTGCTAGTAGCAGATTTTGAGTAGGCCTTAACCACTGAGTTGAAGTCTGGAGACTTGCTGACATTTTGCAAATAGTTTTTAGAACAAAATGTCAGATGATGGGAGCTTTACATCATGCAAGTGTAACTTGTGCAGCTGATGCTAACTAAGCCGATTCTTACAAAGCCGTGCAAGGATGGATGACCACTGCGCTTTTAAAAGAACTAATTATATCCACATATATATGCAACACTTCACATTTCGCACTTGCTTTGCTTTGCCTGGCTTATATACGAGAGGCAGTTGACCGGCACTTTTACCAACCAATCAAATGCTGGCAAACTGGCGTGTTTTTTTTTTTTTTTTTAAAAAGAGCCATTGGTGACGAGACGTCATTACATATGCAAACTTTGGACCAATGGCGTGACCGCCCTTCTGTGATCGCTCATCAAGGCAGCTGTGCTGTATTCACATTGAAATGAGGGGGTTTTTTAAACCCAAGCAGCTGTATTATTCATACTTAAAATAAAAGCTTAGTTTCCCCAAACGGGTGTGACGTAAACATCTCATTAAATATTTTTAATTTTGAAAAAAAATGGTTAAATGGCAAGGAGTACGCTGGTGGTGGGAGCGGTTCGCATTTGTGTGCAAGATTATAGGAGGCTCTCTTTACACTTCAGCTGCATGGGATTGTACTCTTCTGACAATCATGGATCTGAGGAGGAAAGCTCCATGCCACAGGTGGCAATGAATTCAGAAACGTGGGGTGCACATTCTGGCTGTTATATCACTTCTAATTAAGCGGGCTGTTGTCTCAGAAGGAAGCCCCGGTGCTTTGTTCTGGCCCCCGTTTGTTTTCTTAAGTTAAATTTCTCTGATTTTCAAAAGCTAATCCCAGAGAGGGTTAAATAAATCTTTTGTCTTTAATGTTTTTTTCTTTGGTCTTTCCTCAATTCATTGCGTAGTGTGATGTGATGGTCACGTTTTGCCCAACACTTGACACTCCCAAGAGGGTGGCTTAACTTCCCATAGAACAAGAAAGCGGCAGGATCCATTAGGACCTCATCTATTTCCTCTTCCTTTTGGAGAATATTGCTTGTTAGCCCGTGCCCATTCACCCATAAGCTGTTAATTAAATAAAGATGGCAGAGTTGACTTTTGCCTCTTAATGCAAGAGCTGTCCGTATGCTGGGACATTAGCTAAGAAAGCATTGCTTTAGTGTATGCTTTAGTTTCCTGTTGTTGCTGTAGCAAGCAGTGAATTAAGACACAAATGTATTCCTCTTATAGTTTTGGAGGTTAGAAGTACAAGATGAGTCTATGGGGCTAAAATCAAAGTGTTGACGTGGCTTTTTCCTCCATGGAAAATTTTACGGAGAATCCTTTCCTTGTCCTTTATTTCCTTGTCCTTATTATTGCAGTGGCTGCAGGCATTCCTTGGCCCATGTGACATCAGTCCAATCTCTGCTTTTGCCACGTCACCTTCCATTCTTTAGTCAAATTTCCCTCTGCATCTCTCCTAATTACCCTTGTTATATTGAGCACACCTGGATACTCCATAATAATCTCCTCAAGATCCTTAATTTATTCACATCTGCAAAATCCCTTTTACCATGTAAGGTAACATAGTCATAGTTTTGGGGATTTGGACACGGACATCTTTGGGAGGCTATTACTCAATCAGCGCAGAGTATATGCTTTGGAGGAAGATGGATCTGGAGTTAAATTCAAACTTTGCCAGTTATCAGCCACATATCCTTGGGAAAGTTATTAACCCTCTCAGTTTCTCACCCATAAAACGAGATGCCACTACCAGCTTCACAGATAATGTATGAAAAGTAACAGGCTTTACAAAGCAGGTGTTCCACAAATTTAATCCCACCCAACCTTCAAGAAGTAAATATAGAAGGAACAGAACATATCACACACCTGACTGGACCAAGTTACTGGTCAATAGAAATGGCTAGTCTTTTATTTCTTTTTCTTCCTTCAGTGGATTTCACAGTTAGAGAAGTATTGATGCACACGGGGAATTTAGGATATTCTCATATTATTAATGTTATTATGAAGTGGGGCATTTTCTCATTGCAGCTCCCCATATTAGGTCATATGTACAAATGATTTTTGACAGATCCTTCCGCTGCCCGGCTGTCTTGTGTCATACAATGCCAATGGGACTGAAAATCCTACGACTGATTCTGCCCCTTGTTGAGAACGATAGCACTTTGAATTTGATTTGTCCATCTTCTGGGATGACTGTCCATGTTCCCTGTCAGCACCGCTGAGTAGACAATGGGCACCACTTGTATTCGTTACAGCTCGTTCACCTATTATGATGATGATGTCATTATTCACGTTATTGCTCTCATTATTTATTATTATTATTACCCGGTGACCTCTGTCCTGGGGTGGAACTCCCCGTGACAGATGGGAGCTTCGTTTATCGGACTGCTTTATGCTGCACAATTCCCCTGCCATTCTGAGTTTATATTGAGACGGGCTGCTTTTGGAACAAAGGCAGCCTGATCACAATTTGTCAGTGTACTTGGTAGCTATATATCACCAAAGCTCTCTGCCAGTCCTTCTGGGACCCAATTATTTATGGAGCTGACAATATGGGCTAACTTGTCTTGTTATGAATGCCACTATTACAATAAAAACCTTGCTATCTTGAATGGCAAGTCAACAGGCGTTCTGGTTGGTCAGAAATTCCATTAACTAAGAGTTAATTCACATTGCTCCGGGTGATCGCTTGATGCCCCAGGTGAGTTGATGAGATCCCTGGGGAAAGTTCTATTTCAATATTCTTTTCTATCCAGACTTGGGAAATCTGTTGATAACTTTAGTTTCTGCGGCTTCTGTGTAACGCAGGTTCGGTTCTTAACGGTTAGGAAACAGTGTTGATTCTGAGCCTGCTATCGACAGAGGAGTCTACCAAGTACTATGCGGAGTGGAAATGAAATGAAAGACTTGACCTCTCCCTATAAAGTGCTTATAATTGAATGAGGGGAATGATCCAACTCAGATCTATACTTACCAACTCAGATGATGGAGAAATAAATATCAACAGAGTCCGGCTTGACTGCGTTGAGCCTGAAAATGGACTCGAATCCCATTCCGGAGAAGTAACTCCTTTATTCTCCGATATTCTTCACTAGCCCTTATGTCACACTGATTTTAAATCAAATCCCTCATCTCTGCTTTTAAGATACCTCAGAAGAACACTGAAAAGAAAGGAAACTAATTAGACCTAAAATAAATTTTCTTGGGGGGATAAATGTCCCACACTCGGAGATGAATTAAAAAAAATGAAACAATCATGATTTTATAGAAAATATGGAGTATTATTTTTAGGACACTAGACGGTACATTTGTGACATCAGAAGGAATGGAGGAACACATTCGCAGTGATAGAACGTTTGAATTTGAATTTTCTGGCATACTGATTGGCAGGGTCTAAGTACAACATCTGTAGTACAAATATAGAGCATATTTACAGACACACCTTTTTCCTAAAGCATGTGCTTTAGTTGTACACAGAGTTATTTTTGTCCCTTTTTCTTTTATTAAAATAGTCTTTGAACTAGGCATAGTGCTTAAAAGATTAGATCGTATAGAGAAACATAACATATTGTATTTAAATATGCTAATCTCTTAGAGGAAATGAAGGATCTGAGCCTGCTCATTAAGAAATAAATTAATTCATCACCATTGCATTCATCATCAATCATCATCCAGTTGTGTCCAGTTTTCAATTAAGTTTTTCCAAACTGCTTTGTGCCTTTACCAAAAGGACTGATTATCTCTGATGATGATTTTTTGTGGGTATTCGGATGTTGATGGCAGTTGAATTGGCATAAACATGCTGAATGTCTTTTTTATTCAAGTAGTTAAGCAGCAGCAGCTCAGTGCATACAAATACATTATGATGACAAGTTAAAAAATTCTTATTTTTTAAGATGTATTTAGGTGGCCAAATACCCAGCTTTCAAACTGACAGGGAATATTTCATATGTGCGTACCTAAGACTAATGCAAACATTGAATGTTTATAATATATACACTATTCTTTCATTCATGAATCACTCACTGAGCCAATATTTATGAAACGCCCATAAGTTTCTGGTATTGTACTAGGTGCTAAATGTGCATCAATAAATGCAATTGACATTATTCCTACCTTGATGGAGCATCTAGTCTAGATGCTAGACAATGCATTATTAGTTTTAATGACTATACACCGTCAACCTGGTTCTTTTCTCAGGATAAACACCAACAGTCATGATTACTTTACCAATGACCCTGTAGGTATAGCCAAGCCTCCTTATTCTTGGAGTTAATGAACATTCCGTGCTAGAGGAGAACAATTTCTGACTATCTCTTTAAGGTTTCCATGCAGAATGAGGATGTATGAAAATGACTCACCATGCCTGCCACTTATCTCTAGATTCCTATAACATGAAGATGATCACAATCTGCCATCGTGCTGTTAAAATGATGCATAACCCAACCAGCACTCTGAAATGATAGAGTATTATTGCAGCCTCTTACAAGTTGGGCACTGAGATAATTTGGCTAGTGTTGGAGAAAGAATGTTCCACAACCCCTGTGGCTCACCCTGCATTGAATAAATATGGCATGCTGCTGCTTTTGTTCTTGTGTATGAAAGAGCAATTAATGTGTCAAAAAAGAAAAATCACAAAATGTGCATACTTTCCCCTATGAAAATTGCAGGACTATGCTCAGTCTGCCTTAAAATTATTGTAAAACATTACAGGATGTTGTTATTTTTGAAATATTAGATAACTTGAGGTTGACATTACATTTCTTTTGGTGACTTCATGATTTCTGTGTCCATTAACAATCCTATAGCGAGTTTGTGTATTTCTTTATAAATGCCATTGGGCTACCAATGTTTACGTAGACATCCAGGTATATATTTTCTTTACTTAAATAGTTTAAATGAAATATTTTTTAAATGCAAACATCTGTAGTTTTTAGTTAAGAGAAAGAACCACGCATAGGGCCAAGCTGCTACAATTCTTGCTTTCTAGTGAATTATTTTCCTGATATTCAAGTGCCTTCTTAGAAAGACTCATGAAATCGTGGTAAAAAGGGAATCCAATATTGGTTTCCTTCTGCTAGTATTTGGAGGGATGAAAGAGGAAAAAGGGAGTTCAAAGTTTTTCTTTGTCCATTTTGTCTGCTAATGTAGCCCAAGCAACTCAATTAATTCAATATTCTGGACCATAGTATGTGCTCAATCTATGCGTGGGACTTGAATGAATAAATGAATTTATCCTCTTAATAATAAAATGTATTACTAGGGGCTCAAGGAGAGTAGTAGGCTTGTGAGCATCTTGACAAATCCTAAGCTAGTCAGTTAATTTTTCTTCATAAGTTATATTAGGATGACTTTTAAATTTTAAAAACAAAAAATGAATATTTTCTTTTTTTTATACTGTAAGTTTTAGGGTACATGTGCACAAAGTGCAGGTTAGTTACATATGTATACATGTGCCATGTTGGTGTGCTGCACCCATTAACTCGTTATTTAACATTAGGTATATCTCCTAATGCTATCCCTCCCCTCTCCCCCTCCCTAATATTTTCATTTAAGGCTGTTGAATTATATGTTTGCTTTTCATCTCCCCTGATAGATTGCAACCTCCAAGAGGCCTGTCCTGTTCACTTATGTTTCCAGTGCCCAGGATAATCTGGCATGAATACTTCTTCAGTTGTTATTTATCTAGTGGATTCTCCAGTGAGCAAAATGATCTGGGGTGTATCTGGAAAATGCACACATTAACAAATATTACATAGCGAGTGTGCCGCTACATAATATTATGTGGAATATTTTAAAGCAGATTAGATGCCTGAAATCTTGAACAGATACACAGAGTATAGACAGGGATGGTGTGGCCCATTCTTCTTTCTGTGCTCTGATCTTCCTAAACTGTCTCTCCATTTTTTAATACTCTAGCAACACAGACCTGATTCCCAGGGTCCAGCACAGATCACATGGCCTCTCCATGCCATATTTGTCAGGTTTCTTCTCTGGGAATAACCTGTGCTGCTCTTCCTGATCCGTTTTCTCCTGTTCTAGCTGTTTCTACTTATTTTTGAAGACTCAACTCAATCAATTCCTCTTTCAGAAAATCTTCCTTATCTCTCCTTCCAACGCTTCCCAGACTGCAGCATCCTCATTTTTCTTCCATCTGTGATTATCTTTGTCCTAATTGCATTGACTATGATGATCTGCTTGTATGCTATTCTCTTCCACAAGGCTTCTGAGTATCTTGAGGACAAGGATTGTTTTATTCACTGCCATATCCTCAGTGCTTGAAGGAGGGCATGGCACAAAGTGAAGGGAAGGAGAGGAAGGATGGATGAAAGAATGAAAAGACGAAAGGAAGGAAGGAGGGACGGGACAAGGAAAACACCCAGAGAAAACTCTTTAACAACTATTATAAAGTAAGTAGTCCCCACTGGAGAATACACCATTAAGTTAGAAAAGGGAGGGGAAAATACAGGGTTTTAAAAAGTTACTGTGGGCCTGTGAGTCTTGATCTATATAAAAGACACCATCCACTTTCTTCTGCATACTCTATGGCCTACTCATTTCTCATCCTGTCTATTCCTCCTTTCCCTTCAGCAACCATCATCATAAAACTTTGATGTATTTTAAAGGCCATTTAAATGGTTGAACTAGTGGTGAAATTTAATTTCTGCTTCTATTATATTAAGATTGTTACAAGCTTGTTTCTGTTAGTCCAGGAAAAATATTATCATGGGCAAATAAAAGAATTTTTGTTATGTGAAGAGCTTAAATATTCAAGCTTGGGGTCAAGTAAATTTAATGAGTGTATTATTTTCATCTCAAAACACATATTAAGGGTGAGAACAGTGTTCTTGTCCTAGAATTGAGTGTTTATGAATTGACTTTTTCAAGATGTCATAATAATAGCTAATACTCACATAGTGCTTACTATGCCAGCAACTATTCTAAATGTTTTATTCATTTACTTCTCACAACAACCAACTAATCAATTATTTGTCTTTTGTAATTGAGGAAACTAACATACGTAGAGGTTAATGTGTCCAAGGTTCTACATCTTATATGAAGCTTAGTTGAAATTCTAACCCACGTAGTTTAGATTCAAGGCTAATCCTGTAAAACGTCTCGCAAGATTTCAATCTACAGCCTGGATAACACAAAAGCTCATTCAATGTGATGACTGCAAGCACAATTATGTTCAATATAATAAGCAAATATCTTATGATTACAATTTCACTTTCAAGAAAATGATGGAGTGAGCTTGGCCATTTAAGTACATTATTTAATGTAATCATCACAACAGTCTTATGAGATTGGTGATAATTTTTTCCAAAACTCACTTCACAAGAGAACTCAGGGTATGTCTGGTGGTTGAGTCAGGACTACAAACGGTATCTTTCAAGCCTCTCCTGGCTTTTCTCAGTAAATCTGTGAATTTAACATATATTTTATTAAACCTCTCCTCCAGTCGAGATTATTAAACATTGCCAAATCTTTTATTCTTAGCAGATTGGGAAGACAGACTAATAAAGGGGATCTTGGGGATCCCTGCCAAGTGGAGATCAATTAAAATGGAAAAACAATGGAATTGATGGCATTTCTAAAACATTATTTTTTTTTCGATGGGGAAAGTTTTATGAACATGCCAACATTTAACAAGGTGCCCATTGAGTACCATGAGACATACCAAGAGAGAAATCACTAGCTGGCCATGGAGTGCTCTCCAACATATCACTTGTCTGACTTCTGAGCATAGTTCGAAGGAAGTAGAGAAGTGTTTCTTCTAAAGCTGCTACCTAATGACTATGTTACAACTACGTGTGACAAATGCAAAAACCTCAATATTTACAGCTAAAAAGCAAATGCTGTTCTTCTTTTTTTTTTTTAGACGGAGTCTTGCTCTGTCACCAAGCTGGAGTGCAGTGGTGCAATCTCGGCTCACTGCAAGTTCCGTCTCCCAGGTTCATGCCATTCTCCTGCCTCAGCCTCCTGCGTAGCTGGGACTACAGGCACCTGCCACCCCGCCCGGCTAATTTTTGTATTTTTAGTAGAGACGGGGTTTCACCATGTTGGCCACGATGGTCTTGGTCTCTTGACCTCGTGATCCACCCGCTTCGGCCACCCAAAATGGTGGAATTACAGGCGTGAGCCACCGTGCCTGGCCTGCTTTTCTTCTTAAAAATGTACCTTAAACCCTTTGGTAATGTGCAGTTTTCCATGCCGTGGGAGGTCAATAACTCCCTGTTGACTCTCTTTACATTCAGCAGCTCCAAGTCGAAAGGAAAGACACCATATCCATCCAGGCATTGCACACACTACGGCTTTTTCACATGCTCCATTTAGATGCCTAATAGTTAAGCCAGCGTGGTATGTGGGGCCCAGTTTTGAACCGCTGATGGACGCTCTTGTATACAACATTTGCTACTTTTTTTGTCAGAGAAATAATCACATTGGAAAAGACAAGACACTAGGCATGCTTTCAAGCTGTTCTGATTTCTCGTATGTATTTATGAACCACACATTGTATTTTCTTTTTCTTCACAAGGAGACTTACATGGTATAAAGCAGAAATTTTATTATGAAGCTTATTCACATTTAAAATCTGAAGAAGACTTGGAAAGCTGCATACCTGCACTTAGAATATCATTATAATGATCATCTCATGCACATACGTGGTTCAAATCTGCTTGTGAAATCATCTTGAGATTTATTATATGAAGGACTTTATTTAACAGTAACGTGAAAGCTAGTAGGAGGAAAATATTCTTTTCTCTCAAACTGGGAATTAAATTTCAACTTTCAGTTTTATAGGTCCAAAACAGGGGTATAGTTTTAAAATAGTTCTACAATTTCTTAGCTGTTATATAGTGTTAAACCCGAAGGGATCCTCTTACTTGTAGTCCAGGATAAATAGATGTGTATTTGGCATTTCTAGATACAGTAGTTCCCCCTTATTCCTGGGGGATATATTCCAAGACTCCCAGTGGATACTTGGAACCTCGGATAGTGCTGAACCCTTGAAAGTGTTGAAAGTGGCTTTCAACCTCATAACGGAGGCAGCTCCTAAGTGACTAATGTGCAGGTAGTGTATAAAATGTGGATCCGCTGGACAAGAGGATGACTCACCTCTAGGGCAGGACAGAGCAGGACAGCAGGAGATTCTATCAGAATACTCAGAATAGTGCTCACTTTGATACTTCTAGATTGTTTATTTCTGGAATTGTTCATGTAGTATTTTTGGACCACAGCTGACCATGGAACTGAAAGCATGGGAAGTGGAACCTCAGATAAAGGGGGCATTACTGTGCGTTCAAGTAAGTCCTGAAGTAATACGTCCTGGTTACCAGAGATTAGCTTGCCCACCCTTAAGAATATTTGGTGACTTAGACTACTTTGAGGTTTTATTTATTTTTGACTGAACTGGCCATCACAATCAATGAATACATACACACACACACACACACACACGCACACACACACACACACGCGCGCGCAGATACACATAGCTGACCCCTGAACAGTGCAGGGGTTAGAAGCACTGACCTCCTACACAAGTGAAAATCCCCACATAACTTTTGACTCCCGCCAAACTTAACTACTCTTTGCCTATTGTGAACCTTACTGAGAACATAAGCAGTTGATTAACACATATTTCATGTTATATATGTTATATACTGTATTCTTACTATAAAGTAAGCTAGAGAAAAAAAGTCATTCAGAATTATAAGGAAGAGAAAATATATTTAGTGTTTATTAAATGGAAGTGGATGCTCATAAATGTCTTCATCCTCGTCATTTTCAAATGTTGAGTAGACTCAGGAGAAGGAAGAGGAGGGGTTCGTCTTGCTGTCTCGGGGGTGGAAGAGGGGGAGGAGGTGGAAGGGGAGACACGAGAGCAGGCACATCCAGTGTCATTTTTATTGAAAAATAATTCCATGTATAAGTGGACCTGTGCAGTTCAAATCTGTGTTGTTCAAGGGTCAGCTCTCTCTCTATATTTTCTTTAGCTATGATATGGCTTTATATATATATATATCTCCAGATCATTTGGCTTTAAGAAAGAAGATGGAAGTCTTTCTGGTGTTTATTACATAATTACATAAATATTTAACCTTCCCAGTTAATAAAACAAACGAAAAAACCAAAAAACAAACAGAAAAACCTTTGTCACAATTAACATAATTATCAGATAAGTCAGAAACCCATTACATTTTCTAATATTCATTTTTCCATTTTTAAATCTGTTTCCATCTTTGTTAATAATATCTCCAAATTATATTTCTGCTACTGCTGTAGAAGCTGTAACAAATTCAGTCCTGTGTGAAATCAATAAAAGCTGCTTTCAGTTTGGTGAAATACAAGGGCAAGGTCTCTTTGTGCTTGAAATGAGACTGAAGGATGATTTTCTTCTGAAGATTAATATTTCTGTTTATATTGTCCAGACCAGAAACAACCTACCAATAATCAATTGATGTAAAGCTAAATGATAAAGACTACAAATTGGTCTGTTCTTGTGTATGTGTATTGAAGAATAGTGCCTTTCTTTTGTATGAAAATCACATTTGTTGAAGTGATTTAACCAATAACAGATTTAGTTTGGAACATGTATTTTAAAACTTGCAAGCATTTTTCATGGGCTGAAAATATTTATACTTTTATCGTTTACTGGCAGGTCATGAGCCACACAGGTATTTATAGGATTGACAACACTTCTCCATTGCCTTGTTGAGTTATGCAAACTTGGCATGAATCTGGCCATGCGAATGATAGAAATAGAGTCAAAACACAAAGGTTTCCAGATTTTCCATTACTGCAAAATACATTTTTTTTAAAAATTAAAATGAAACATCATTGGGACATTATCTCAACTGATAGTGAATAAAAATTCTTCACTCTGATAAATCAAGGACAGATGACATGATGTTTTTCAAAAACAGTAGAAGACATTTAAACTAAAATTGGGAATTTTCCATAGGTTTAAAATGCCTGCAAATGCAAATCTACAATCATGTTCAATCTAGGCCTGTATTCTCTTTTTTCCATTGTTCATTTACTAAATGTCTGACCTTGTGTAAGTGACTCAACTTCTCCGTTCCCGAAGTGCCTTATTTTTCCTGAATTTAAAAAATGGGAAAAATTAGAAGCTAATTTTATATTTGCCCTTAGGGACAAGTGAATTACTACATATAAAGTAATTAGCAGAGTGTTGGGCATATATAAAGTACTCAATAGATATAAGCTACTTTTATTAATTATTCCAATCCTGTTCCCCTTATAAAAGCATAAAAGTCTGCATATTGCCTTGTAATCTTTCTTTCATGGTTTCTTATTGTATGAGCCTAATTAACATCATAACTACCTTGATGGTAAAGCTTTTGTCATATTCTTCTTTGATATTGCTGATGAATTGGTAAAGACACAATTCGTTGTGTAATGGGGCAAGTTTTGTATATCCAACATTACGTTAAAGATCCACCAACATGTGCATTGATTTTGCTGTGTCATAAGGCACAGTGTAGAGGATGAAACAAACAAAAACGAGTTCACGTATTCGGCAACCTGCCGTATTGTGGCATGTTAAAATATCATTATGCTTTATGGAGCAGAATTTTCCAAGCCCTGTTCTGTGGGATCCTGTGTCCCAAAAATATTGACAAGTCTCCACTCCACTCCCCGCCAAAAAATTCTATGGTCAAATAATATTGAGAAACCTGTGTTAAACTTATGTCAGGCTCCTGTGATTCAAGAATCTCCCAAACCTTTAAATGCACTAGTGTCCGTTGAGATAATTCAAGAAGGGGAGGTCACAGTTTTTAAACTTGCCCCTGAACCCTTTTTAGCAGGGATCCTGTAGAGCATCTTGTGCTCAATGTAGTGAACAGCAGGACTTGGGTAGTGCTGCTCTAAGTCTGTGACCACGACTAGAGGCGCAATATTGGGCTTCACTCGTGATTCATTCCATAGAGCCGTGGCGTAGTGTTCCGCGCTAGGAGCTAGGAGGTTTCCCCAATTAAGTATTGAAAACTGAGAATGATTTACACAAAATGAAATAAAATCAAACCAACTCAAGAATGCCCCTCTAAGTCTGTCACTGCCATTCATTTCAGTACATTTACTCTGCAAGTGAAAAGCAGGAAGCAACGTGAAACTGACAAGGATTTTGCTGCACATGTGCGGTCATGCAGCGTGTGTGGAAAATGGCAATAGGTTTGAGCAGCGCTGGGCTTCTCAGGCGCGCACTCTTCTTCTAAACGATTCCCTGGGTCCTGTATTTCAGTAACTGCTTCTGTTGTCGCTCTTGAGCGTGTCTGCGTACAGCTATAGCAAAGCATTTTAATTTTACGACTTTCAGATGTCTTGTTAGTGGGCAAATGAAGTGATAGGACTAGTGGGTTTTGTCTAGTTGCTAAGGAATAAAAATAACAGGTGCCTTTATTACTTTGCTGACAATCTATTTATAAATTTCTGGAGGGGATGCCTACAGAGGAAAATATGGATGTGTTTTGGACATACCTGAGAATTCTCAAGTAAAATCGTGTATTGATAGACCCTGCTTTACGAGATTTTGGTAGTGTGCACAAATATTGCTCCTATATGGAAGATAAGTTTCAGGTTTGGTTCTTTGATGGTCATGATACAAATGACATTTGGCAAAGGCTATTTGCTCACCTCCTCTTTCACCTTGCTTATACTAAACTACACAGGAGATTTACAGATATTGTAGTGCTATCACCTTAACCACACAGGATGGTAAAAGTGGCATTTAAAAATATGTATTTACCAGTGGTAATGTGTAATGGGAATGAGCCCTTAAAATCTCCCTGTGAAAGCCGGGGAAGTTTTCTTTGTCATTGCTCCTAAGGAGCTCTGCTTGATCTCCAAGTCGAGAGCAGCTCTTCAGTGACCAGCACATCCAAACCTTTGACGCCCTTGCCAGCACCTGGGCCCTCGTGCTGCTGTGAATAGCATTGGGATAGAAAAGCATAGTAGGTACTGGCATGTGAGTGAACCATTCCGGCCAAGCTGCCCTCACACCGCACACTGAGAAACTCAAAGAGGGCAAAATGCACTCTCCTGGGTACACACTTGGCCCTCTCAAGCGCTTTCCCAGAATAAAATGACAATTTAAAAACTTGCCCAAACTGCTGGAAGTTTGAGTCCAAGTGGCTCATCTTGGCACCGCTTGTCTCTGAAATATCGACATGTTCATTAAGTTATATTCTAAGAGCGTCTAATACCAAGGGAGAGAAGAAGAGGTGGTAAAACAGGGCGACCTGTTGTTTACGTAATACTGTGGTATTTCCAACTTCTGCAAACCCACTTTTTTTTTTAATTTTTATGAACCAAGCATTGGCATTTGTTTTCGTGCAGGTGTGATTCATAATATCCCAGCATTCTGAGTTTAAAAAGCAGTTTTGTAGACTCTCACACCATTGATGTTGTGGTAATTTGGCAATCTGTTACAGTAGGAAAAACATCTTATACAGTAGCCCCATTAGTTCCTTCTACCTTGTACAAAGAATGCCTTCCATCCTGCTACTGTTCTTCAGCATTTGTGTTTCAAAAGGCCCCTCCTTGATGAAGATGAAAAAATACCACACAGCTCCAAGACAGGGTAACTCAAAGTGAAATGAAGGTGGTTTGTTCGTTGATAAGTGTTTATTGATAAGCCCCTCATTTAGCGTGTGCCTGCTTCCTTCTGGCCAGGGAATAATGGTTTACATTTTTTAGTAGCTTACGTAAATTTGAAGCTTTCCAATTTCTACCATACTATTAGATCATGAGGGGTATGGAAAGACTTTGTGTTCCAATAACCAAAGATGAGATGATAAAAGAACCTGGAAATTTTCCACAAGTGAAGGTCTTTTTCAGTCAGTATCGACTTTTAGACGTGTATGTTCCCTCCAGATGTCTGGGAAAAACACAGCTTAGGGAGGAAGATATTTTTGTATCTATATGAACACAAAAGGCCTGTAATTGTTAATTATTTATTGCCATATTAAAGCCCATCAACTACATGGTAGAATTACTACTTAGAAATTAAAATAAAGGATTAAAAATTAATTGTCCAGTGTGTTTGGGAGGTGAACTTTTTTATAATCCACATTAAAAGTTTTATCAAAAGGAATGCTTTTTTGTTACTCATTAATTTATCCTTTTGTCTTACAATTTGGAGATATGAGAGCAGCTAAGCAACATATAAATTAATTGAGCTCTGTAATGAAATAACAGTTTAATTAGTTATTTATAATGTACAATGAGAAAGAAGAGAAAAATTCAGCAGAAAACCTGACAACATTTCTACTCTCATTTTGGATTGTTTTCCTATAAGAGCACACATCGAGTCATTTTGTGAACCCCGTGACATTTCTCTTTTTTTACTTTGAAAATCTGTATAATGGCTTAGATTGATTTGATTTTACATTTTGACATGTAAAAATTATTATTTGTTTGCTCTTTCATTTCTTCTTCACTTTTTAATCATTTTATTTTAAAATAAGACACAGATACGGTACACTGAAAACACAGATATAGAACACAGAACACTGAATAAAACAAATGTGCAACTTATTAAGTTATTATGAGGCAGGCACCTTTGCAACTGCTACCAGATCAAGAAATAGGACTTGGCCAGCCCCTCACCACGCTTATTTAGAAGTTCCTTCCAATCTCCAACCCTTACCATTTCCCTAAAGTCACCACATTTTTATGTTTTATATGATCTCTTTCTTGCTCTTCTTTATCACCTAGGACAAATCCCTAGATCTCATGGTTTAGATTGGCCTGCTTGGGGTCTAGGTCTTTCTTAGTCAGTTCAGGCTGCTGTCATAGATTGTGTGGCTTCAACGAAAAAGCATTATTTTTCACTGTTCTAGAGGCTGCTGAGAAGGCCACAAGCAGGGTGCCAGCTGATCTAGTGCAGTCTGGTAAGGACCTTTTTCCTAGTTTGCAAAAGGCCATCTTCTCATTATATCTACGCATAATAGAGAGAGACAGGGAGAGAGGGAGAGTACATGTAAGCTCTCCTGTCTCCTTACAAGGATACAAATCTTACAAATCTCTCTATGAGGTCTCGACCGTCATGATCTTATTATCTCCCAAAGTCCCCATCTCCAAGTACCATCCACTGGGACTAGGGTTTCAACATATGATTTCTAGGGAGAATCATAGCAGATCTCTGAATCATAGAGAATTCAGTCCATAGCAGCCCTTCCTTCCTTCCTTCCTCTCTCTCTCTCCTTCTTTCTTTCTTCTTTCTTTTTTTTTTTTTTTTTTTTTTGACAGAGTCTCGCTCTGTCACCCAGGCTGGAGTGCAGTGACGCGATCTCAACTCACTGCCACCTCTGCCTCCTGGGTTCAAGCAATTCTCCTGCCTCAGACTCCCAAGTAGCTGGGATTATAGGCAAGCATGGCTAATTTTTGTATTTTTAGTAAAGGCCGGGTTTCACCATGTTGGCCAGGCTAGTCTGGAACTCCTGACCTCTGGTGATCTGCCCGCCTAGGCCTCCCAAATCACGCTGGGATTACAGGCGTGAGTCACTGTGCCCGGCCCCATAGCCGGGTGAAATGAAGGTGGTTTGTCTTCATTTTGTCTTTAAAGGTGGTTTGTCTTTAAAGTCTCTTAGAATCTACAATTTCCCCCATATTCTTTTATTTCCATGCAATTTATTTGTTAAATAAATTGGGTCATTTTTTAAAGTTTTATTTTCACTTTTAAAAAAGACAAAGTTAGATTGGAGGAATAAGTTCAAGAGATCTATCGGACAGCATGGTTACTATAGTTAATGACAAACATATTGTATTCCTGAAAAACGCGAGGAGAGTGAATAAGTGTTCTCACCACAGAAATAACCGTGTGAGGTAATGGACTTGATAATTATCTAGGTTTAAGCATTCCACAGTGTATATGTACTTCGAAGCCTCATATTCTATATGATAAATACCGATCATTTTATCTATCAGTTAAAAATTTTTATATTTAAATTTAAAAACATCATTTTAAAAAATAAAGGCAAAGTGTCCAAACAGCACAGGTGTTTTCTTTTTAGGAGGTGCTTTGTAATTTTTCATTTAGGTTCTGCTCCCCCTGACAAGAGAACCCCCACATTTCAGTTCTGTTTGGATAGACAAGCACACTTGAATCCGAGCATTACCAATGATGGAATACGGAATTCATACAGAAAGACTGGTGGTGCCCGCTGCCACTTGTCATTGGAGATGACTGGTAGAGTAGAGAGGGCATTATTTACAGTGTGGTCCATTTCACGTACAAACAGTCCCAAGAGGTTATCATTCAGAAAGCAGGGTGAAATGTACAAGATTCAAAGGGTGGAAGTCAATCCAGACATATGGAAGTCTCTAGATAATTGGGCTCTATGTCTCAGGAAAGAAATGGGAGGAGGGAGTTCTATTTTGGCATCTTTTCTGTACCAAGCTGTTTTCTAAGTTTCGACACTTTTCTACAACCATGCGAGTTAAGAGTTAATAGCCCAGTTTTGCAGAAGAGGAATCTGAATCTGTTTCTTAACAAGAAATCACCTCCTCACTGGACTCCTGTTTCTATGTATAATCCTGTGTTAACCTGAGTCAGATAACGCCAAGCCAGCATCCTTTGCACTAAAAAGTCCAGACTCCTTCGCGTGGATTCTGGTCCACAGGACGGAGGTCTGGCCGCTGCCAGTGTTGCTGCTTTCAGTGGTCCCTACCACTCATGCCCAGCCTGCTGTGCTCCAGCCTCACTGGCCTTTTTGCTGCACCTCAGATACAAGCTCTTCCAACAAGATGAAGGAAGATGTACCTTGGTAGTCTCTAAGATTTATATTTTCTCCTTTAAGGGAAGTCAGCATGCAAGACCGCTTTGGCGGCCTCTGCATTTGCTTTTTCCGCTCTCTGGAATACTTCGCTGACACAATTTGCTTCGCTGGATCTTACATCTCTTTCAGGCCTCAGCTTAATTGTCACTTCCTCAGAGAACTTCCCTGCCCACTCAATCTACTTAGGCTTTTTCCTGTAATTATCTCCTCCACTTAATCTTTTTCCTCTCTGGCACTTATCAACACTCTAATTATACATGTATTTATTTAATGTCTATCTCTTCCACCTGACCCTGAATTACCTGAGGATGGGATGTGCCTGTTTTGTTTACTGCGATGTCCCTCATGCCTAGCTAACACAGAACCTAGAACACCAAGGAAGCTCAGTAAATATTGATTGGACTGTAAAATTGGAATGAGGTTCAGAGAGGCTAGATACCTTGTCCAAAGTCACACAGCTTATAGGCCTCAAAGCTGGGGATTTAAAAACACACCGTAAAAGCCCTGTATTTTCAATATGAATTGGTTTTTCCAAACTGTGTTCCTTGAACACTAGTGTCCTGAGGAATCTTAATAATGTGTCAAGAATAAAAAGGGATGTGTGTTCAAATAAATTGTAGATATGATGCAACTGTTTGAAGAAGATTGAACATATTTCTTTCCTGCAGTATATCACAGGGACTTTAATATGCAAATGTGCATTGTGACTCTCCAAAAAACTAATATGTTATGCAGCATTTCTCACCAGTGTTTGGCCATGATTTACTTTTTTGCATGAAAATAATATCTTGTGGGACCACAGTATTCAGCAGAAGCCAAGATGGGAATCACTCGACTACATCCTGCTTCTCCCTAGGAAGTGGGGAAATTAGGTCTAAATATCCCAGTATCTTTTAAAAGTTTTATGCTTTCTTCCTCCTTCTTAAACTATGAATGTGGGCCAGGAGAGGGGGAGTAATGTCTCAAGAAAACAAGGTTAGAAAGCCAAAGTTAAAGAAAGTTAAACAGACTGTAATGTAAGTTACTGTGGAGAAGATATGCGAAGCATATATTTTTTAAAGTAACAGATTAGAAAATACAAACTAAATAAAGTTAAATGGTTAATAACTTAGAACTGCAAGCATTTTTTTCCGCTTCAGTATGCATTAAAAATGATTGAGAATGGTCTTAAATGCTGACATCCCTTAATGGAGAAAGTATGAAATTACAAAATAACCAATGTAATCACACCTTAATCTTGTTAAATTGAAACACTGTAATCTACATTTAAATTTCACATATGGTCGATCTTGCAAGAGCTGGGTGGATGAGCCAATGCACCATTCGGAATTTTAAATAGGGAGTCGTTCATACCTCTCCAAAGTCCATTTACTTCTTTATGAAAAATACTTCCCTGGGACGCTGGGTGCAGTGGCTCATGCCTGTAATCCCAGCACTTTGGGAGGCTGAGGTGGGCGGATCACAAGGTCAGGAGATCAAGAACATCCTGGCCAACATGGTGAAACCTGTCTCTACTAAAAATACAAAAATTAACCGGGTGTGGTGGCACACACCTGTAGTCCCAGCTACTTGGGAGGCTGAGGCAGGAGAATCACTTGAACCCAGGAAGTGGAGGCTGCAGCTGTGAGCTGAGATCACGCCACTGCACTCCAGCCTGGGTGACAGAGCAAGACTCCGTCTCAAAAAAAAAAAAAAAAAAAAAAAACATACTGACTAAATAGTTCTCATGAAATCTAAGATCTAAGATAGTGATCGCTGATGGGTTGTGGATAGTTTTGAGAATATGTTATAGTCTCAAATATATGTTGGACTTCTAAGCATATATTCAAATATATGTTGAAACATATAAAAGCCGGGCACCGTGGCTCAGGCCTGTAATCCCGGCACCTTCGAAGGCCAAGGTGGGCAGATCACTTGAGGTCAAGAGTTTGAGACCAACCTGGCCAACATGCTGAAACCCTGTCTCTGCTAAAAATACAAAATTTAGCTGGGTGTGGAGGCACATGCCTGTAATCTCAGCCACTTGGGAGGCTGAGGCAGGAGAATTGCTTGAATCTGGGAGGCGGAGTTTGCAGTGAGCCGAGATGGCGCCACTGCACTGCAGCCTGGTGACAAAGCAAGACTATATCTTAAAAAAAAAAAAAAAAAAAACTTCCTTGGGACTGGGGAAAAAAGGCTTTAAGCCAAAACAATTTTTTTGTGTAATTGAAATAAAGAAAAGTTTATTTCCAGAACCCTGATACTCATGACCAATCCTACCATGAAGAAAGCAGAGTGCATTTCAGAAAAATGTGTAACTATGTGAGAGGAAAATAGGTTTCAGCTTTTTCTTGCCAATGAATTATTTCAACCTGTTGAGAAATGTGATTTTTAAGAACAATAACTAAAGTGAAGCATTTTCATCCAATGCTGACCCACTGTGCCTCTCAGTTGAATGGGTAGAATGTGCTACAAATTCATTGTCTAGTCATGAAACATACATTTGGGAGCAGAGTTCCAACAGTAGAGACGCCCACTTTAGATCTGAAAAATGGTAGCCCTTTGTTCAGAGGAACCACCAAACAAATGGCTTGTTCACTTCCTGTCTGGTAACCTCCTTTTTTTTCTTCAGAGGCGGGGGGTCTCACTCTGTCACTCAGGCTGGAATGCAGTGGTACAATTATTACCCACTGCAGCCTCAAACTCCTGGGCTCCATTGGTCATCTGCTTCAGCCTCCTGAGTATCTGGGACTACAGGCACATGCCACCATACCTGGCTTTTGTTGTGGTGACAGGGTCTTGTGATGTTGCCCAGGCTGGTCTTGAACTCCTGACTCAAGGGATCTTCCCGCCTCAGCCTCCCAAAATGCTGGGATTACAGGCATGAGAGTGTGAGCCACTGCACCTAGCCAACCTTCTAAATAGGAATACACATTCTTCTCAGATACAGTGAGAAAATAGTGGAAATATGCATGTTTTTAACAGATCAAAAAATATATATCCTGGAAAGAGAAAACTGGAGAATCTTAATATTAGAGGAAAGAAAGATGATTTGTTTATGAATTATCTGGGCTTCTGCATCCTATCCTTTACATGCTGCTTTACTCGGTTTTAACACTTTCACCCGGGACTTTAAATCAGTGCTGCTTTAAATCAGCTCTTCCATAGGGACTGTTGATTACGGTAACCACAGGCTCTGCTATGATGCTCTGACTACAACATTACAGGGAAGATTTGGCTATTTCATTCATTCCAGCAGGCAGTTGCTACCCAGCAAGTCCCTTGTCTCTGGAGTATTTTACTGTATCTATAATAAGAAAAAACAAAGGTATTTTGAAGGTTGCAATAGACACAGCCTCCATAGGCGTAGTCCTCTGGAGACTTGGAGGGAAAGAAAGATGAGGCAAAGGTGCAGTCTCCAAACCCTCTGTGAACTGCATGCTCATATCGGAGCCCTCCATGAGCCTTCACCTACCAAGAAATCCCAGGGTTTTTCTGCAATTGCACATCCACTGCCCTCCGCTTTAGTGCGTGAGTGCAGTTGCATTAAGAGTACTAGAAAAAGTAAACCCTTTTTTTTCCAAATCAGAAAACTGTGTGTCCTAGTGTGGCAAGAACACCAGCTTCAAATAAGAACATCTCTCAACTGAGTTTTCAATGAGACAGAGCAGGAACAAAAAGGCACAAAGACAAGAAGCCACCAAAATGAAATTTGGAAGACATCTTTCTCAGTCGAGGACCAGATTCCTCTGCAGTAGTAGATGAGCTGCTTTACTTCTCAGATCCTTAGTTTTGCCTTCTAACAAATGGAGTGGTTTGGACTCCAAATTTTGCTGTAAGGACATGAGAGATTATCTAAAGATATAGCTTCACTGTAGATGTCAAGGCATGCAGCCACTTATGGAATTTTAGACTCAATTTTTGAATTGAATGAATGTGTTCTAATATTCTTGCTATTATGTTCTGAGGCTAAAATTTCCTATTGTTTTGAGCTTACTTAAGCTGACCTCTTTTACTATGGGAACATTATAAGTATTTAGGAAGATGAGGGTAAGCACCATAGAAAGAATAATTCAATCTAGATGCGAGAGGCTCTTTTTTTAAGCTTCATTAACTGATAATTATTTGAGTACAAAACAATGCCCTTACTGTTTGATAAATGAATATTAGCCTCATGTCATGCTGATAAAAGTCATGAGCAGAACTAGACTTCTCTGCATTTGGGGGACTTTGTTATTTTGATGCTAATGGATTATGTTCATTTTATATAGATAGATATCTCGAATCTCGAATGACTCAGCAGGACTGACTTAAATTAGATTTGTCCATCCACACTTTGCTTATTAGTGTGTCCTGAATATCTTGATGGCAGTCTTATATTACAATGTGTACTTCACATAATTTGTCTATCATGACCTAAAGATTACGGTGATAGGAAAATTTGATTGATCATTAAAATCACGATTATGTGTTTATTTGAAAGTATAGCATTGTGATTACTTTTCCCCGAAAAAGTATTCTCAGAATCAGCAATATGAAATAACTTATTAAAATCTCTTTACAATGTGTGCTCTTTTGGAGTGCGTTGAATATTACTTCTTTGTAGATATTAACTTCTTATAATGGAGAGTTGTATTAGTCTGAGTAGGCTGCAGCTATAATAAGTAACCTTCAAATTTCAGCGGCTTTACATAATGAGGGTTTACTTCTTGCTCATGTCACAGTTCAAATGCACACTGGTGGGAGTGGGGAGCAGAGAGAAGCACTGGACGGGGAATGGGTTCTGCCCATCAGAGTCATGCAGTGACCCAGGTTTCTTCTGTCTTGTGGCTCCACCCCTCTCTAGGTCCCTGGGGTCTTCTCTATTCAGTAGATGGCTAGAAAAGGGGAGTAAGAATTAAAAATGAGATGATTTTCTTACTTGGCTCAGTGTGGAGATAGCGGGCCTAATTTCTACACACGCTCCATTGACTGAATCTCTAACACGAGGATGCAGTCTTGTTGGGAGACCAGAAAGAAGAGGGTACACAAATGTTGATCAGTACTGTCTCTTCCACAAGATCTAGACACCAAATCGAGAATAAATAAAGATAGGTTTGGTGAATGCTGAATACACAAAAAAATCTTATTCTGACCATAAAAGATCAAGGTATGACTAAGGTATAATAAGATCAAGGTAAAATAAGACCAAGTAAGGTGTACAAATAATTATACCATAAGATGTATGAAATATAAGGTACAAATCTTCACTGACCACCATTGTCAGTGAAGATAATAAGACAAGATGTACAAATAATCATACCTTTTATAAAAGATTGCGTCTATGCAACCAGAAAGCTATAAATACTTATTAACAGAGGGATAAAGTCTAACAATTTGGGGGGATTGGGAAATTGTCTTGATGTAATGGTACTGACATTGGGCTACATACTCAACAACCAGAATTCTAGATTGCTTCTGTCATTTGCTTGCTGCAAATCCTGAAAAAGTTTCTGAACCTCAATTTTCTTGTATGAATATTTATATATTCTCATACATAAATATCATAAGGCCATATGAAGGGGGATGTTCAAATTAGGTCATGAATAGGGAAAGCTTTTGTGAATGATGGTTCAAATATCCAATTAAACCACTGCTATTACTGTTATTATTATTTTTTAAATTCTATGCCCACATGCCAGGCTTATGTTTATAAAACATTGTTCAGCACACATACACATACAAACACAGACACACCTGCACACAACAAACACACACACACAAACTTCCAGGTAGTAAAAATATAACTAAATGCTCTATATTTTTGGTATTCAGAATGAAGCTGAGAGTCAGTGCCTACATATTTGGTTTGCCTGGTCACTAATACATCTTGCATCTGTGCTAGTTTTATAACCTGTCCTTGGAAAGTAACATCAATTATCTGTGTCTGTTCAGGTAGGCCGGGTGTGGGACTCTCTGTCCTTTCTGGCTTAGAATATTGTTAAGAGCTTCAGAAAAATTAAGTTTGTGAAAACGTTTTTTAAACCGTAAAAAAATGTATATATGGAAGGGAGGTTTATTATGATTTTGCCTAGTTTAAGTTCCAAATGTCTATCCAGTTAGTTTGGGTCATCCCTATAAAAAAGTATTTAAATCACACCTTTATATACCCTTTTAGCCAAAATCTGGTCTGCTTTAAATAACACATTAAAGCAGCAAGTGTAAAGAAGTCATTTAATATCCGGCATCCATTATTTTTGTTAACTTTGTTTTTACTGATCTCTAAATACCCAGGTCGCCTATTCTCAATAATATCATAACGTTCCATTCTCATAATGTCACATTCTTTTGTTGGGGAGTGCAGAGCACAGGGAGTCAGAGAATAGATATTTCTCAGGAATCTCAAACCTACCTTGGGTGGTCCTCATAGCCTAGGATCAGTCTAGCCATGTACACATTCCAGGGGCTAGATGAACAAAGCCATACTATGCTTTGGAACCTGGCCCCAAATTCCTATAATTGGCAAAACCTTCCTTCTCAGTTCTTCACTTTCAAGCTGTGGCTACCTGGATGACTGTCTTAGAAAAATGGTTGGCCAACAACTTGTCAGAGTTAACATCTAGGGAGGTAGAATGACAATTCTTTAGCTGACATTATTGACTTAGAGTTGGCAAGACACAAAGGCATAGTTTTTTTTTTTTTTGGATCAGCAAGTCCCATCTGTAAATTCTGACAAACCATGGTGTCTTCAATTGTCTAGGAGACTATAGAGAAATTCACAAGATAAAATCAGATTATCTTTGTAATGATAACTCTACGATGTATGTGACTTTTATTACGGTAAGTTCCCATTTGTCCACGCCCCGGGCCATGCTCCGTGTTGTTTCTAAACTGGAAATGGGATTGCTGAACCAAGTTCAAACACGTTGCAGCATCAATCCCCTCTTGATCCCTCCCCTGTCATAAACTCAGCTCCGGATCACTCTTTCTGGCAGTTCCCCACGTTCCCAAGCATTTCCACATTCTTCACCCACTTTTAGAAATGACTTTTGCCTCTTCAGCCACCTGGAGAATGACTACTCATTTTTCACAACTCGCATTAAAAATTCTTATCTCTGGGAGGCCTGCCAGGATGCACTAGGCAGAATGAAGACTGTCTTATGTGTGATCACATAGCATATTATATGTAGGACTATTGCAGTCTTCAGCCAACATATTGTGACTGTTTCACTCTTTTGTGTTCCTCAAGCAGATTGTGAGCTCCTTAAACACTGAGATGACATTTTATTTTTGCATCCCCAAAGCCTAGCACCTGCCCTGGCACTTTGTAAGTATTCAGAAAACACACAGTTAATGAATGAATGAATGAATGATTGTCCCTCTTAGAAGAAGCAGGAGAATTACAAGACAAAGCGATAGACAAGTGTGCCTACCCTGAAAAGTAAAGAATTACACATTGAGACTCACTCTTTGAATCAAGAGTGGAAAAAAAAAATAGGTAGTAATTGCAGAGGGAGGGCAGCTAAGCATGTGGCTGCTTTGGATATTTACTCATCAGACCAGACTGAAACAGCCTTAATCAGGGAAAATCAATCTGCCTGTTTTTCAGTGTAAGCATAAACATGCTGACAGTAGATGCCGCATAGGTGTTCTGAAAAATCTTACATCAACCTCGAGTTAGTTATAGCTTCATTTACTTTCTGTGTATAAGTTTGAATTGTTTATGCTTACCTAGAAGGGCGAATTTATCTTCTGCAAGCAGTGTTCTCATGTCACACCTGAGGTCAAACGTCTCTTAATGCACAAAATACAGTCCAAACTCTTCCTGAGATTCCATCTCTTCTCCAACTTGATCCAGTTTGCATTCACTATTCTCTATATTCACCAGCTGTCTCAGCAAAAATTGTCCACATGTCTTCCTCCATATCCTGTTGCTACCCTTCACAAGTCCTCTTTTCTCTAATACCAGTATCATCCTGAAACTTTTGTGCTACCACACATGCCAATGATGTCTTCATCCTCTGAATTGTCCTTTCCATTCAAATAATCACTTACTTGTGCTTCTTCTGTATAGTAAAAGAAATTGTTCAACAGAATTCAATCTTAAATTTTCCATAAGCCTTTGTGCGTGTTTTCCCAGACTTATTTTGCAGTTACTGAGGGAAGGAGCTTCGCTTCTTTGTGTTCAGTTGTAGCAGCTAGCACAAGGCTTTGATGATCATCGTGTGTAATTAATATTTGTTGATATTTGAAAATGATGCCTGATAGTATTTTTTTTAATTAATTTATTTTTTTGAGACGGAGTCTCGCTCTGTCGCTCAGGCTGGAGTGCAGTGGTGCAATCTTGGCTCACTGCAACTTCTGCCTCCTGGATTCAAGCGATTCTCCTGCCTCAGCCTCCCAAGTAGCTGGGACTACAGGCATGTGCCACCATGCCCAGCTAATTTTTTTGTATTTTTAGTAGAGACAAGGTTTCACCATGTTAGCCAGGATGGTCTTGATCTCCTGACCTTGTGATCCTCCTGCCTCAGCCTCCCAAAGTGCTGGGATTATAGGCGTGAGCCATGTTGCCCAGCTTGATGCCTGGGTTTAATAATAACAGTAAATTAATCTTTGGAATGGAAGTGTCTGTACAGAGGGATATGGTGCTTCCTTTGGCTAGCTATTTATTCAACCCCACTCCTTTGGTGCTTCCTCTGGTGTCAGACGAGTGGGGTTTAATAAATAGCTAGGGGCGCTGTTCTCTCACTGGCAGTAGATCACCAAGGTGATCAGTTTCAACTCTTGATGTTTTCGTTGTCTCATTGGTAAAATGGGATGATAGTAAGAGTTGTGGAAAGAAAAACATGCAAATAAAGTCCATGTAAAGTTTGTGCTTCGTGGTCAGTATACATTAAATATGAGCTAGTATTTTAGTGATTTTCTCTGTTATAGGTCCTAGGGCCTAACTTCCTGTGGTCACATCCCAACTCTTCCACTTATGTATGATCTCTTGCCTTGGGCATGTCCCTTAACTCCCAAGCCTCTGTTTCTTTCTCTGTAAAATAATCAGGGCAGTAATACTATCCTCCGAGTGTCATTTTGAGAAATAAATGAGACTACGCATGTAGCATACTTGGCGGTATGCGTAGACCATAGTAAGCACTCAATAAATAGTCGCTGTGCTCATTGAAATTCCACTTGCCCATGCTGACATTTCCATGAAGAAAATGTTACCATTTATCACCATAAATAAATTATTTTTCTGAAAGTTAAATCCCAAAATATGTCATATCCCTCTTTGGGCCTTCCTGTTGGTGCCATGGAATAAAAGGAAAAGGTGTTTGTTGTTCCATGCATTTGTTTGATGTAGTTGTTCTTTTGTAGGAATGAGCTTTCTGTAAAAGGGTAGTCTTGTCTAAGTGATTTATATGTATCTGATGTAAGCCTCACAGCTCTTGACAGATAGGGCCGTCTATCACCATACCATGGAAAGTATACAGACAGATGGCAGGATACCACTGACCCACGTTTCTTGGGTGTGGTCAGTCCTGATGTCTCCTTCAGTACCTGTGCCACCTACCCACTGAAGAGCTCACACACACTCCTGCTCATGTGAAACAGGTACATCTATTGGCTGGAGTGTTTACATGGAATCTTATTTCTTCTTTCTAGAGAATAGCCTATGCTGTTTTTAAGAAGGGATAAGCATACCATAGAATTCCTTGTAGGAGGATTAACAAATATGTTTCTTTTGAATTCCCTCTCAGGGGAAAAATGTACAATTGAGTTGTTACCTCTATTCTAACCTAGTCAAGCTTCATTGGTTTGCAGGTCAATCTCAAAATAGGATTTTGTTTGAATCTCAGATACAGCAAAGCAAACTTCTGCATAAATGCTAGCTAGGTATGGTGTACGTGTGTGTGAAGTTGCTCATAAGAAGACAAAAAAAAAGTTGTTTTGGCCAAATTGAGTGTATAAACTCTCTGGGATAGTGATATGCCTCTTATGACGTTTAATATATTGATTAAAGTCACTAAAAACTTATATACCAAATTTGCATGGCACATCACATATCATGTAAGTTGTTTGAGACACAGCATGTTTCAGTTTCTATATGATACTCTCATTGGGAATTTTATGTCAAGACGTAAAAATCCATTGACATAACATTAGGTCAGTTTTTTGTTTTTATTTTGGTTTAATTTATACTTTTAAAAGTTGATCTTTAATCCCTCTTCGTTTTCTGTTGAACCCACTTCAGTTAGACTTTTGTTTCCAAACACTTCACCAAAGCAGTGTTTGTCAAAGTCCACCACGAACCTCATAGCTAAATCCAGTGGCCTGAGTGCAGTTCTCATCTTACTTGATCTACCCCAGGATTTGACATAGTGAATCACTCCTCCTAAAACTCTTTTTTCACTTGACTTCTTGGTTATCACTTTTGATTCTCCTCTGGTTTCTCCTTCTCAGTATCCTTTGCTGGGGGCTGGCCCATCCTCTTCCCTTCCACAGCTCTGTCATGGGTCTTTGTAGCTTCTCTCTCTTGCATTCTCTATCCGGGTGATTGCATGCTGGCCCATGTCTTTAATGCAACTGAATTGCTAATGACTGTTGCCCCTTTGGCTCTGTTCCAGCCACACTAGCCTCTTTCCCTGCCTTGCCTTTGACTCTGTTCCAGCCACACTAGTCTCTTTTCCTGCCTTGAAAATCCCAAATGAACTTCTGCCTTTACACTTGATATTCACCCTAACTATACAGTTGCTCCCCTTGGTAGCTGAATGGCCCCTTCTGTCATTTCCTAGAACCTTGAGTTGCCATTTTATCAGTGAAGTCCTTCCTGACCTGCCTATGTGTGTGATCTCCATAACATAACCACTCACTCTAATGCTTATTTAATTACTTTTATCAGACAGGGGCCCAACGAAACAGAGGGCACATTGTAAAGGGTTTTACAGAAGAGAGGTTAACAAAGGAAATACATATGAAGCCCTAGGCAGGTTAAGGGAATCAACAAGGAGTAGTGAACTACCCAGGGATGAGCAACCATGAAGCAGCTGTTTTCACCTCCAGGACTGAAAAAACAAGGGAAGACAACTATGTTACCCAAGACTGTTTGCAACCTGGAGCTATGAAAGATGAACTACTCAACAGGAATGTGGCTGGGGAAGGGCACAGCCACTTCCAAGAAGGACCATGAAGACCCAAGGGAGACAGAGAGGGAGAGGAAGATCAACTGAGAAGAAATACCCTGGACTTTCTCTTTTGCCTTCTGAACTCTTTCTATTATCTTCCATTGGTTGAATCAATAAGATTCCACAGGGTGCATGAAGGTATCTCAGGTTCAGCTTCCTGCCACCCAGAGCAGAGCAGAAAAAGTTGGGGAATGGATCTAGGGGAGAGAACAAAGACAAACTAATGAAAGATCTTTTTAAAGGCTTATTTTCACTTGGCACTTGGGATTGTGATATTTTACCCTGCATAGATCATGACAAAATCAGCATTAAATGTTCTTGCCTCCTTTTTGATAGGGTAACCTCTGTATCATCCAAACTAACATTGGTTGAAGTCATAACAAGCCATTGTGTCTTCTCCAAACAGCAAGAGTGGTGTTCAAAGTGTTTAACAACCAGCGTGACACAGGCACAACAGTCAGAACAGTAACCCAACAAATGAGAGTAATATGCAATACTGGGTCCAAAATGGACCATTTGGAAGAGATGCTACAACCTGAGTGTTTGAAAAGGGTGATCTTTTCTTTTCTGAGGACATCTGAGAAAATTGTGCCCTTATATCCAGAAATCCGTGTGATCTGTTCATAGGCAATGTGGTAAACTTGATGGAAAAGGCATCTCATTTAAACCTCCAACAATGGTTCTCAGCTTTCTTCATTTTGAGATTTGGAACCTAAGGTTCAATTAAGGGTCATTTTGTCTAAGACCACTCATTTAACTGTGGTGCAGCTGGAACTGACACCCAGACTTTCTGACTCCAAAGCCTCAGCTCTTGACTAGCCTTGATATTAAGACTGCCTCTCTGCCTCTCAGCTGGAATAGTGGTGGTTTCAGGGCAGAAGCTGCATATTTTGAACTTTTTACTTTTTTTTCTTTTTCTTTCTTCATTTTCATCTTTTTTTTTTTTCCTAGAGACAGGGTCTCACTCTGTTACCTAGGTTGGAGTGCAGTGGTCCTGCTGCTTCTAATTCTCGGTCTCAAGCAATACTCCTGCCTGAGCTTCCAAGTAGCTAGGACTATGGGCACATTCCACTATGCCTAGCTATTTATTTATTTATTTATTTTACAGAGATTGGGTCTCACTGAGTTGCTCATGCTGGCCTCAAATGAGCTTTCATTTTTTAAATGTTTCAATAGAAATCCCTGGGAAATTCTCCTCTCTTTTTATTGCCTACATGATTTTATCTTTCAAAAATCATTTGCATTCATTCCTGAATTTGGCTAAAATCTAAAGCAGGGTCTGAAGGTACTGTGTGTTTCTCCTCCTTACCACATCCCTTACCCAAACTCTGTATACAAAAGGCACCTAAAATATACATGTGAACTGTCGGAATAGAATTCCTTCTTACTTAAGACTGTGGTGTTAGGCTCAGAATTCCAAAGCGTGAATAGTTATAGCAGGCGACACATAAGGTTGTTCTGACACAGGTACCTGTGAGGCATAATTGCTACATTTTACCTTGGACTGTGCTCTTTTTAAAACTATAGGCCACTTGCAGAAAACAATCGGCAAACCTGAATTTCCTTACTTACTGTATTATTTCTACTTTTCTAAACTCCAATTTCCTGTTTCCTCTTTCTCTGCTTTACTACTGTCAATAGAATACCGATGAGAAATTACTCATTCAAGCTCTTCCTTTGCAATAATTATTTTGAATCCTTAAATCCTGACCCGTACCTGTAGAGGTTCCCAGATGGGCTAGGCTACCTGTGTGGATAATTGGAAGGCTCCTCTGGGTATCGCTTTTTCCACCACAGCTTATAATGTCTTTGTAAAAATGAACAAACTTTGTGGGCTGGAGGAAGCAAAGATGATTATTATGACCAGAAGCATGTTGGAACCTTGATTTTTTTGGTGTGTGTACATCACACTTGTCTGCCTAAGTTAATGAATGAAGAGTGAGGACTTGCTACTTATCATTTTAATACAGTTTTGTTTCCCAAGAGGGAATTTCTCATTTGTCTCAAGGTGATTTGAGTGTGTATGTGTGTGTATGTGGGTGCGTAGGGTGTACTTAGGTTGTCCAGATGATAAATAGTGCCCTAGGTAAGTTGCAGGCTATATATGTAAAAAAAAATAGAAGTAATAGCGCAATGGGAAGTTTTCAGATAAAAGTAGAATTCAATTTTGTTTTGAAAGGCTATGATGAATGTTAACCACTTTTTTGGTGAAATTCTTTTCCAGACACATCTTAATCTTTTAAAATGATCCTTATGTGATTTTTAATATAAAATATATAATAATGTAGAGAAATTCTGTTATTAATAACATTTGAGGGAGCGATTTGTTCTTCATTTCCTTTTTCCACTCCCTTGAAATAAAGACAGAGCTATGGTGTGCAAGGCTGTAACGTGAACTGAGTTTTGTCATTTTTTTTTTCCTTGTTCCTGGAGTTCTACAACGGAGAAAATTATTTCCCTGGTTTTCTCACAATGAATTTCTGCGTGTTTCATTCAAAACAACAATAATGGAAACATACCCTGCATGTAATACATCTAAACACCCACAAATAAACAGTGATTGAGATTAATGCACCTTCAGCTTGTGCTTATTCTTGTGCACTTATGTAGGCATGAAGATTTAATTTTCCCTGTCACACGAAGCAAATACCATCTCTTATGTGGCAGATTTGTTTTGGGGCTCTCTCTAGTGCCCTTATTTCCCACATTGCTGTTTTGACATAGTATTAGCCCGTTAAATACTTTCATGAAATACTGAAGAACAGTAATTAATAGAATGAATGCCTGAAAAGTTTTATTTTTTACCCAATGTAAGTAGTATAAATGTCTTCTTGCTTTGTTTTAATTTTCTTTTGATTGTATACTTAAGGTATACAATACGTAGTTTTGATATTTGTATATATATAATGAGCACTTCAATCAAGCAAATTAACATATCCATCACTCTTCATAATTACCTTTGTGTGTGTGAGATAAGAGTACCCAACATCTACTTTTTGCACATTTTCATTATGCAATACAATATTATCAATAATAGTCAACACGCTGTACATTAGATCCCTAGACTTACCATCCTAGATAATTACAAGTTTGTATGCTTTGACCTACTTCTTCCCATTTCCTCCCTGTTTTTTCTGCCCCTGGAAACCATGTTGTACTCTGTTTCTATATATTCAACTTTTTTTTTTTTAAGATTCCACATACAAGTGAGATCACGCAGTATTTTTCTTTCTGTGTCTGGCTAATTTCGCTTAGCACAATGTCCTCTTGATTCATCAGTGTTGTTGCAAGTGGCAGTATCTTCTTCTTTTTTAAAACCGAATATTTATGTATATTCACATGCTATAGATACCGTAATTTCCTTATCCATTTATGCATTTACAGGCATTGACGTCGTTTCTGTATCTTGGCTATTGCAAAGAATGCTGCACTGAACAAGGGAACACAGTCATCCCTATCGGGTGCTGATTTAAGATGGGGAACTGAATGTCTTTGTCCTTTTAAAAATTTTTAAATATTTTTGTCTGTTGTTCAAGAAATAGTGCCTGTATTTCTCAAATCCAAAATATGCCCTGAGATATGTTAACAGCACAGATGTTATATTTATTAGAAAGTTTATATCGTCGGTAATTTTAGTTTCAGATGGTCAGTGGTAACCCAATTTTTTTAAGCTTTAAAATGATGTAATAAATTTAGCAAGAACCAAAGTAACTGATGTGATTGAAAAGATAATATCATCTCCAATATGGATTACTTTTTTGTGTGTAACATTTTGTCACATTCTTTGTCATGGGACTTGAAATGTGAATCTTTAAAATGTGTTCCCCTTTCTCTGTCGTACTCCACATTCAGTTAATTGCCAACTCCTGAATTTTCTGTCTTCAATGTTTCCCCTCTCTGCCATCATTTTTATCACTCATTCTATCATCGTTCTGATAAAAGGCCCTCCTTTCCTCTAGCCTGAACTCTCACACTGCTTTTACCTCTTTATCTGTGGTCTGTGGTCTTTCTTTTTGTTGTTGTTTTTGACACAGAGTCTCACTGTGTTGCCCAGGCTGGAATGCAGCTGCATGCAATCTCGGCTCACTGCAACCTGCGCCTCCTGGGTTCAAGCAATTCTCCTGCCTCAGCCCCCTGAGTAGCTGGGATTACAGGTGCGTGCCCTGACACACGGCTGATTTTTGTATTTTTAGTAGAGGTGGGGTTTCACCGTATTGGCGAGGTTGGTCTTGAACTCCTGACCTCAAGTGATCCACCCACCTTGGCCTCCTAAAGTACTAGGATTACAGGAGTGAGCCACCGTGCCCGGCTGTATCTGTGATCTTTCTCAAGTCAAAACCTTTCCACGAAGTTGCCAGGTTACTTCATAAAGATCTGGTGAATCTCTGAACATTCAGAATCCTCATTGCACTTCAAATTAACAGCAAATCCCTGATGATACTCTCTCAGTGAGTCTTTCTCCTGTTCTTTCAAGCTGATCTTCTAGAATATTCTCTGTAGGAACTTGACATTCTCGCCCAACCCAGTTATTTCTGAATGCGTCTTTTGTGTGTGTCTGAAACTTTTTGTTGTTGTTGTTGTTCTTTTTTACCCAACTTGTGCTTCGTGACTAAACATAGCCCTTTACTTTTGTGAAGCTTTTCTTGAACCATCAGCCAGGTAGGGCTTAGCCCCTGTCCCCAAAACTCACTGAGCTTTTTCTGCTGTTTTATCATTCTGTCTTAACTGGGCTGTGCATTACGATAATTTTAAATTAATGAAATAGATACTCAAATGCATATTATCTAGAGGGTTTGCAATTGTGATCTTATTTATTCATCTACCAACTTAGAAAGGAAGGTATAAATGTAGCTTAGCAGGATTGATCCTATGCTTCCAAGTAAAGTAGAAGTATCACATGGGTGAATAGTGCTGTCTGACTTTCATATCTCTGTGCTTTGCAGTGGCCTCAATCATAACCATTTGTATGTAGTTACTTCTCTTCTCTTTCAGATTTTATGCCCCTTGAGGACAGGGCTTACTCTTGCTCGTAACTGTATCTTCCATGTAAGGTGCCTTTTGTGTAGTTTTATACTTTCCCAAAACTATAAAAAAGATACCAATGTAATAACTAAGGGGAAGATAACCTATTAGGATGGAAAAGAAATCAGTCTCTGTGTGACCCCCGTGGTTTAATCTGGATGGGGAACGTGGATAGGGGATAGATATATATAGATTTGTTTTTTTTTTGTTTGTTTTTTTTTTTGTTTTTTTTTTTTTTTGAGACAGAGTCTTGCTCTGTCGCCCAGGCTGGAATGGAGTGCAGTGGCGCAATCTCGGCTCACTGCAAGCTCCACCTCCCGGGTTCACGCCATTCTCCTGCCTCAGCCTCTCTGAGTAGCTGGGACTACAGGCGCCCGCCACCACGCCCGGCTAACTTTTTTGTAATTTTAGTAGAGACGGGATTTCACCGTGGTCTCAATCTCCTGACCTCGTGATCCGCCCGCCTCGGCCTCCCAAAGTGCTGGGATTACAAGCGTGAGCCACCGCACCCAGCCAGGGATATATTTTTAATATCATTCCTTCTCACTTTCAGAGACCTTAGGTACCTTGACCTGAGAATTTTATCTGGGACAAGGCAAAGAAAAACTGTAACGTCAAAGCTTTTCCAAGTTCCCAGTATTGCTGAGGGTGTTGACCTATGGCAGCTGGCTCTTTAGTTAATCGCATTAATGATGCTTTTAGTTTTAAAAATAAGAGCCAGGTGTAGTTCAATCAAGGAAAGTTGAGACAAAGGGGAAATGAATTTGTTCTATGAGTTAAAGAGGGCTTTTTTCCCCCAGTTTTTCGCCTGACAGCCTAAGCCTAAAAGATTTAATAATGGTGTTTGTACTTAATGGCTAGTAGTTATGTAGTACAGCATTATTTGAGGCATGTATACATATAAGAAAAAAAAAGTTAGACTACAAGACAGTCACCAGTAAGGGAAATCAGTAATTATATCCAACACTTCCTCTTTAAAGATCTCCTGTGACAATGCAGAAGGCCAGTTGTTTGAGTCCCAAAATGCCATACCCAACCTGAATTTCAGTCCCTTGAGGGCAATTTTCTGAGAGGCAGAAAACACAGTTCTCTGCAGACCCATCCTTATTTATTTTCATGTACTCCCTGGTAGGTTCACTGTTGGCTTTTGTCAAATAATGACAATTCTTAGATTAGGTATTAGAAGATACAATAGATTAATGAGAAGTGCCTTGGTCTTATCCTAGGGGATAGGATGGGTGTCAAGACTCAGAGAAAGTTCAATTCCAATGAGAGGCGTATTTGATGGGAGAGAGGACCAGAGGGAGGTGGCTACCCATATTTGTGTCAGGGAAAGCAGTTGACATGTGGCCTGAAAGATAATAGGAACACGGGAAAGGACTTAAATCAGTTGTATTGTCATAAGGCCCTATAAAGGAATCTGTATTACTTGTCATTAACTTTGCCTGAATAGCGAAGTGAGCTCTATTTAATTAAATGAAAGCCTCGGTGTTCTTATTAGAAAAGACGGACTACAGCAGGTCCATATGGTCCCTGCTATAAAACATGCAAAGCCTCAAAGTCTCAGGCCTGAGCAGCCTCAGCTGCCGCCTATTAACATGAATGGTAGCAGCGTGATCATATCCTCAGACCTTGTAACATTCATAACCATAGAGTTGTAATTTTATTCTAACAGTGACAAATGAGAAATTATAAACATTTAATTTGGAGGGAAATTTAACATATTATTCCCTAAGTCCACTTGGCAAGTGAAGGAGGCTATTAATATAAACTCATTACATTGCAGTATTGCATCCCTACAATCACAAAAGCTGGCTTTTTAAAATCACAAGTGACAAGTTGAGGTGGAAGAAATTCTGCATTTATAGGCCTTCTGTCAAAGTGAAGCGTCTTGGACAGTGCATACACCTGTTTCAATGTCAAGACCTGTGCCCTCGGACTTCAGGGTGTTTATACATTTGGCTTTCAAATTGGAAACTCCACATTAAAGCATCCAGATTTTCTCTGGCTTTATTAAAGCGGCTGCAGAACAAGGTGAAGGAAGTGAGTTTCTCATCCTGGTCGGGGCTCTTGGTCCGTAACCGTGCTTTAGTGCACTTTCCCAGTGGGTAAGGATGGAGTGTTAGCGCAGACAGCAGAGTTAAGCCGGAATGTCCTGCGGAGCCTCACCATCACAAAGGGTAATACTACTTTATCGATCCCTTCCACACTGTCTCCCACCGTTGTGTTAAGCCTGTGGCGAGTACAACCTTTACAAAACGCGATCTGGCGATATGACTTACTTTCTAACTCGAACGTGAACTTAAAAAAAATGGATAAAAGCGTGTTTTGTAGGAATGGCATGGTGTTGGCATTTCACAGCGTAAATGATAAAAATAAAATCAAAGTCAAGTATCTCAACAGAGGGAAGAAAGTCACATTGAGACTTGCACACACGCATATAAAATGGGGCCACATTCTTCCACTTAAAGCAGAAATAGCTTAATTTGCTCATGTTCTATTGAATTATCCAACTTTTTCTTGTTACCTTAAGAAAGGCAACATTGTTAGCATATATTTTTAGAGATTCAATGCTCATTTTCATTTCAGACTTTATGAACAGAGAACCTTATATACGTCAATGAGCCTAGGAGAGGTTCCATATGTTTAAATTGAGACAAATGGATTGATTTCACCCCAAATATTGATGATTTATAAGCTGTTATACTTTGTGATTTTTTTTCTCATAATAAGGCATTCCACTCTCAAAGAGTTAAAAAAAAAGGCATTTTCTGAAAGCTACATGGAAACATATTTTTAATTGTCACTGTCCTCATCCTTCCAAGGATAATAGGAAAAAGCTTCTACTTCACCGCTTGCATGATTTTTGATTTTACCTTTGTTTGTTACGATGCAGAATTAAGGGGGAAAAAATTGGCCGTGAGGTACCTTTTAAAAAGGCTTTTCTTTTCATTGTACATACTAATGGGATGAGAGAGAAGTAAAAGACAGATTTATTTTTATGTTTAATCAAGTCCTATAATTATTGTATTGTGGTTACTGCTTTGAGCATTACATTTTCAGTAAGTAATTTATCAGCTACATTCTTTTTTATTTTATTTTATTTCATTCCTGGAGAGGATTAACAGTTACTATAGGATTTATACACTGCAGGCATTTTTCCCCTTTAGTAAATAAGGCTTATTGGTGGCATAGTTTTCCTGAGCCCCACACCCATAACCCCGGCTCCCCGCTGAATTTCTACTTATATACTTACAACTTTTAGTCTGTAGTTCATTTCTTGACCTGACTTCATTAGGAATGTCTTCATGGCTGGTGGGACCAGAGGACAATAGAAGAAATTCAGAGATAGATTTACCAACTTTTACAGACTTGTCCACAACTCTGTTTTATCATTGAAAGTCTCAGGTCCTTAGGAAGCTCCTTAGCCCCTGTCAAATCAGGAAGGTTGGTCACCCTGTGGTTTGGGCACAGTCTTGGAGCTGGAATGTCCTGATATTAGCTGCATGTGCAAAGTTTTAAAATAATAAAGATGAACTTCCTTCCAAGTTGGGAGAATAGGAGAGAAGGCTGAGACAACAGAGCAGACGAGCAGACATGAAGGATATTCATGGAAAGGCAGGACTTGGCGAAGCTGGAGAAGGAGCCAACTTGGGCCAAGGCTGAGTCCTATTGGTACTGTTTGACCTGGTCCTTTGGCTGTGTCCTCCCACCTTCCATTCCTCTCCAGCCCTTTTCAGAGTAAGTGCTTCCTTTTTTTTTTTTTTGAGATGGAGTTTCATTCTTGTTGCCCAGGGTGGAGTGCGATGGCACGATGTCTTGGCTCACCACAATATCCGCCTCCCGGATTCAAGCGAATCTCCTGCCTCAGCCTCCTGAGTAGCTGGGATTACAGGCATGTGCCACCACATGGGGCTAATTTTGTATTTTTAGTAGAGATGGGGTTTCTCCACGTTGGTCAGGCTGGTCTCGAACCCCTGACCTCAGGTGATCTGCCCGCCTCAGCCTCCCAAACGGAGTAAGTGCTTCTTTACAAATCCTTTTCTCTCCCTCCTTTTCTTGGCTATTTCTTCATTCTTCCCGGAGAAAGAAATTGCCCCAGCCTGACCTGACCAGTTATCTGTAGACAGGCTGAGTTTTGCTGTCAGAAGGCGAGAGTTGCCCACTGAACAATATAGGGGTTAGTGTCACCAACTTCACCTTGCAGTTGAGAATCTGTGTATGACTTTTGACTCCCCTAAAACTTAACTTATAGCTTCCTGTTGAACGGAAGCTTGACTGGTAACATCAGTAGTCAATTAACACACATTTTGTAGGTTATATGTATTATATGCTGCGTTCCTAAAATAAGGTAAGCTAGAGAAAGGAAATTGTTGTTGAGAAAATCATAAGGAAGAGAAAATACATTTACTATTCATTAAGTGGAAATGGATCATCATAAAGTTCTTCATCCTGGTCATCTTCAAGCCTAGGAGGGGGAGAAAGAGGACAAGTGGGTCTTGCTGCCTCTGGGGTGGCAGAGGCTGAAGGGGTGGAGGAGGTAAAAGGGGAGTCAGGAAAGGCAGGCACGCTGGCTGTAGCTTTTGTTGAAAAAAAAAACAAAACGAAACAATCCACATGGAAGTGGACCTACGCAGTTCAAACCTGCATTGTTCAGGGGTCAACTATATTTTGATTCCTCAATCCTAGTGTTTCTTTTTTACATAAGGGGAGTCTTCAAGCAGAATAGCACAGAGATGCGCTAGGAATAACCATGGTATATACTTGTGCAATGATTTTCCTAAAAGATTTTGTAGAAAATTTTGGCACAGCAGTCATGGTATTTTAGAACCTATGACAACAAAAATGCTGACCTGGTTGGCGTGATTTTCCCTGAAATGAGGCTATTTAAGTTTGTTATAGAAACAAATCTGGCGGTAACCCTTTATTCCTCTGTAGTCTTATTCAAAACTAGTTTTTCTTCTTCCTTCTCACCCTTTCTTCCTCGCTTTTTCCTTCCCTCTCTTCATTCTTTCTTTCGAATCAACACAAGTGTTTACATTTCAAAATTCTTCTTTACTCAGTTCTCTGGGTTTTTTTAGGGAGCAGCTCGTTTTGTGTGTGTGTGTGTGTGTGTGTGTGTGTGTGTGTGTATTTTCTTGTTCACATTTCCCACCTTTAGGTCAACACGTATAACAGATATACTGTTGTGTAAAGCACACAATATTTAAATGTGTCTGGCTCAACACGAGTAAAGAAATAATGTTGCATAAAACGGAAAATACATAAATGATTTCCTACTTTTTGCAAATAAATATACTAATGAAAATATTAAAATTTCACATGGCCAATTCTGTATGTAATAAAAATTGTGAAGTATGTTGGTTTCAGTAGAGTAAAAGAGAAGCAGTTTAAGTAATTTTTCATTGTAACACAACACATTAAGAATACCTAACTCTTCTATTTTTGCTTTGTTATGAAACTTAAGAAATCTACATATTACATTTTGCCTGAAACCTCAGATTCCTTTAGAAGGGTTTAGAATTAAAACACTTTTCCTTATCCTCTGTGTCCAGGTACTGTGTGTGGGTAGTTCTGTTCATTTCTACAAAAAAGGCAAATACATTTATAAATAGCAGATCTTATTTGAGGTTTTATCCATAATGAAAGTTAAATTAGGAAAGATTTCATAATAACTAATATCCCTATCAAATTCAGTATACAGGTATCATTTGTTTTCTTATTATAATTTAAATACGTAGTAAAACATTTCAGGTAAACATTATTTTAGCATTTGCTATTTGGATGCTTGGATGGAAAATAGCATAGCTAATGATATTGACTTAAATTTTAAAAAATACTTGCAGGGGAAGTTCTGCTAATATCTCTATATTTATAATGATTTTTTTTCTAAATCCAATTGAGTAAATGTGAAATTATTCTTCAAATAGGTTGCTACAGTACTTCAGTGTATCCATTAAGCATTAAATAAATGTTTCATATTTTCTTGAAAGGCTTTTGTTGCCTTTTTAAAGCACACTGTAATCTCAGTTGTATTTTAATTTGGAACATCATTCTGAGTTTTTCTTCTATTTTCTGCTACATTATTTTAGGACTAACAGTGATTAGATGAATTTATACTTTTAAGAAATGGCTTTAGAGATCTTTCTAAAATATTTTCTAAACTTTTTATGTTCTTTATTGTTTTTACAACATTAGAAAATATCTACATTTTTAAAAAAAATCCATAAATTCTGATTTTCCATTTGCCTTTTTGACTCTAAGCCAAAATAAGTTGTCAGAGAAGTAACTTTTTTATTTTTGAGGGGAGGAATGGAAATGAAGAAAATTTCCATGTGTGCCTACAATTTCTTATGTTTTTACATTTCAGATGTGGTGATACCAGATCCCACTCCTCCACTGTTGCTTTTGCAGGGAAACCCTCCCAAAATAATGGTAATAATAACCTCATGCTCTTTTGAGTTCAAAATTATTTTGGAGTGATCTTATGAAATGTGTGCATTTTCTATTAATATTAATGCATTTTTAAATATTTACAACTAATTTTAAAAATATCAATGTTGTGTTTAAATGCAAGAAGAAATGCTGATATTAAAGTGTTCCACTGTTTCTTAAAAAAGATTATTTTCCTTAGGTCTTAATTTATGTTCTCCTGCCTCTTTCCTACAAATCAAGGGGAACTAATATTATTTATACAATTTAGGCAAGGTTGCATTTAAAGGACCATTATGCTGTTTCTCACCATGGTTTTCTGTGAATCATCCCTCATTTTATACCTCACATTCACACACATGATTAGAAATGCTGGTATGGCTTGTATGTAAGGTCAACCATGAAAATGATGCTGGTTTGATGATGTATTCAGCTTCATATTGGTCCTGTCTCTACACTTACTTGATGTATAGTTTTTAGGAAATCATCTCTCCTCAATTTCCCAGTGTGCAAATCTGATATGTATAGTACTTATTAGGAAAACAGATACTTAAGTCACAGTTGTCCTCTTAGAAGTGTATCATATTTACATATCAGGAACAAATAACATGTTGTGAAACATCTTTGTCAGCTAGACAATACAGCCAACCTCTTCCTTGATTTTGATAATTTATGTGGCTATATTGTGATATCTGAATGTGCCTGTCTACCCAGAATCAGGCCAGTAAACATTTGTTGAATAAATGTATCATGTTTAGGTTTGTTGTTGTTTACCAGCCCAGCTGTTTGAGTTTCAACTTGGGGACACACTTTTTCCTCTTCAGAAATCAACCAGATTATTTTAAAGATTTTTGCCAGCCGTCAGATTCTATGATTCTGTAACATATGTATTTTATATATCAATGGCTCACATCCAAGCAAGCCAACTTGCAAAATCAGCAATATGAACCACCTGAGCCATGAGAAAAAAATGGCCACTTACTGAATTTTTAAGACACATTTCAGATATGGATTTTGGAAGTGGAAATGTACCAATATAATTAATTTACTACAACTACGATGGTAAATCAGTTTTAAGTACACACCTAATTTTATACATTAACAGTCATTTTGTAATTTTCTTCTTGACTTAGTAAAAGGACATTTTCTAACATTTATTTTTTGCCTAGAAGCACGCATACCTTTGAAACCTCTATATGCAGAAAACATATGTTATTTTTAGATCTATTTTTGGCCACTCAACCTATGTACACAAAATTCACTCAAAAGAACAGATTACTTGGTGTTTTCAAAGAGAATTATACTAATTCCTGTTGTTGAAAACATATTCTTTGAAGATATCCGAGAAAATGAATTATGAGCTCGGAATATATTTTTGAACCAGAAAATAGGGAGGAGAGCATGAGGTGAGGAATTAAAGTTTACGTTGTTATAACCTAGAATAGGCCATTTCCTTTCAGCCTTTTTTGCCTGATTGCAGCAACTGAGCTGTGCATTTTTCTTGTGACTGAGGCTTGTTAAATACAAGCAATAGTTAGCATTTATAGAGGACCTTATACCAAGATAGGAAAGTACAAGAAACACTGAACATACCGTTTATAAATTACACATAAACATTGTGATGGTAAAAAGTTTTTTTGTTTTTTGCTGGGGGTGGAGGGAAGTGTCTCATTTCAACACATTTCAGTATCGTGTCAGAGCACTTAAATGGCTGCAGAAGTGATCAGCATCACTTTGCGAGTGTTTGGAATCAGTACAAGCCTGACCCTTATGTGTATATATTCTAATGTGTCCTCTTGAACGTAACCCAACTCTGTGTTAGAAGAGCATTCCTATACTGACCTACCCAAGAAAGTCAACTCATTTCTCCTTCTTACGCCCTCATTCCATCTGTGCTGCCTGACCTAACACTGATCCACTTTGCAGTCCTCAGGCTACCTTTTGGTGACTTCTGCCAAAAGCTGATCTCAAACTGGCCCAGTTGGGTGTAAAGGTATAGAGCACAAGAGTTAGAACCTAAACCTGGAATTCTATTCTTAGTCTTTTAGGTAAGATGCAGCAGAAAACACTTAGCTTTTCCCAGCCTTGGTTTTCTCATAAGGAGCACGCAACCTTGATTCCTCGCATGTGCAGTTCACAAAGGGGTTCGCGCTCCTCTGAGAATTTAATGCCGCTGCTGATCTGACAGGAGGCAGAACTCAGCTTCTTCACTCGCTCACCTCCTGCTGTGTGGCCCTGGGGGTTAGGGACCCCTGCTCTACACACATATGTTCATACACGCACATGATAGAGCGCCTGGCCTCATCTATCTGTCTTTACCCTACTGTTTCTGTTTCTCTGGAGAACCCTGACAAATACACCCTGATTTCACTGTTACATGACTGAAGCTTTGGGGAGAGAAGGGTCATAACTAGGGCTTCTTTTTTTGCTCACCATAACCCATTTAACACACCAGTTTCCCTTCTGCACCTTGAAACTACGAACCTAGTTGATTTGGGGATTTTAATGTGCTGATGTGATATTGTAAATGACCAAAATAAATTACATTATTGATATCTTCTACAGTGATTCTCATCCTCGAATACAACCTCTGAAATGATATGCACATTTTTATGCATGTATAAATACTTGCCCTATTTTTGAGTGAGGCTTTTATATGTTTCAACATATATTTGAATATATGCTTAGAAGTCCAACATATATTTGAATATTTGAGAATATAACATATTCTCAAAAGCATCTATAACCCATCAGCGATCACTATCATAGATTTCAAGTTCTTCCATGCGATTCTTATCTAGTTAGTCTTATATAAACTTTATGCTATAGAACCACACAATGGTGACAGGTAGACTAGTGATGTCATTCAGTTCCATTTCTTGAAGATCTTTTTTTTTTTTTGGCTATCATTATTTAGAAAAATGACACATTTTCAGATTAACCATAAGCCTCCATGCTCCTTTCACGGCCCTCAGAAACCTTTGGTGTGTCTTTGCGGGGACAGGAGACAAAGCCTGTCTCACTTCAGATTTGAGGGTTTTGTTATCATAGCAATTATGTTCTCTCCTAAGGTTTGTACACACAAAATTACTACCCGCTGCTCTCACCAAAACCACACTGACTCCTCGGAATATCTACAGATTCCTTTGGTGGTGGCAGGGAAACATTTTAGCAGAACACTGATGATACCTGGCTTTTTTCTGCTTTATGGTTTAGGGCATTTATAATTTGGGGTAAGAAGATAAAAACATTTAACAGAGTGGAATTCAGCCAATGGCCCAGAATGTGGCTTTTATGAGTACAGGTTCAATCAGCCCTTTTAAAGATCAACCTTTTTTTCCTCCCTGACTTTTGCTTTGAAAGTTTATGTGAAGAGGACTCTTTACTTGGTTTAACAATACTCACTAAAACATTTCAACAAAGAGAGAAAATAAAACAATAAAAAAGAGAAGATCAGGCATGAATTAATATAGACGTATTGCCTGACGACATACTGTGTTTGAAAGATGTACTTCTGACCTTTGTGACCCAGGCTTAAATTGGAGTTTGGGGGTGAAAAACCGGAAAATAGGTAAAGGAAATGATTTCTAATGTCATACAGATAAAACAACAGGGCTCTCCTCCGGTCTTCCCTTTGGTGAGGCTTGCTGAAGCGAAGAAAGAATCAGGTATTAGAACAAATGAAACTGTGAAAATGGGTCGGAATTAAAGCATGCCTAGAGGAGTTTAGCGAGCTTCCCTTTGGGAAACCAAATTTGGAAACAACCCTTGGGACAATGTGTAGTTGGCTTCTCTGCCAGTCACTGTAAAAAAACACGTGGGTTTTCCCGGACTGATGAGCTGAATGTGGAGCACAGCAATGTGTCCTATATGGAGAAATAACCGGAATAAAAAAGAAACATGAAATCCAAATCGACAATCCAGCCCCTGGCTAGAGATTAAGTTACAGAATTAAACAGATTGTGACTAGAAAGTCCAATTGTGTGAATAGGAATTGCAGTTGGGAATAGAAACCACAGAGACAGGCCAACCTGCCTTAGAATGGTGTTGTTTCCTTTCAAGGTTGACTGTGAGTCTCATTCTAGTGTATCGAATCACGTTTGAACACTTCTGGGAGAACTGACCTTACTTCTTCTGCTAAACAAATCCTTGATGTTGTTGTTGTGAGGTGAATAACTTCTCCTCTCCACCCACCATGTCTTCAGACACACAGTTGTCATTCAGTTGGGTTTTCTTGGTCTCAGAGTCATTCGCAGGTTAGTACAGAGATGCTACTATAGGTTCACTTTGTTTTTAAGTAGTCATAAGAGATTGGTTCTAATGCTTGGATGCCTCTGTTCTGGTAGACATCAAAATGCGATTTCAGCATCCATCTCAGATCATCTGTTAGAGTCAACGTCTCAGTGAAGTGCTTTCCGATTTAACAAAACAGGTCATAATGAGTGACCTGCCTTTTAGGAAGCCATGGCAAAAGGGAAGACAGGGAATGGATAATGTTGGTTCTCAAAAGGCTGCCGCCTCTGATGCTGATTAAGGGCATTGGCCCAAAGAGCAATCCCTCAAGTTAGGAGCAGCAATGACAGGTATATTTTAAGATATTCGCTTGCAGTTTTATGAGACATTTGGTGATCTTGCATCTTAGCTTTACATGACAGATGTTTGGGTCCTGAACTCTTCTCCAGTGTGACCAAAATAGTGAGACTTGGGGTCTGGATGGCATTTGTTTTTGTCTACTCTGAGCCTAAAGGTGAGAGGTTAGAGCTGACTGTCACCTGGGGTCTCTCTCCTCCCTATGATGTGACTCTACAGTCCCATCAGCATTAGCTATTTCGACCTCCTTCTCTTCTCCCTCCCACTCCTTGTGTTCCTCCTCCTCTTTCCAGCTGATGTAAGCTGAATTGAACAGTTAGCAGCAGTGGATTTCTCATTCAATCTGTTCTCCTGGGAGCCTGGTTGTTTTGAATTCACAACCATCTCCCACCCTCCTTCCCATTATAAAGAGGGGAAAGAATTGCCGCTGTTCTGATTTTCCAAGAACAGGTGAAATACATTCTGTCGTGACTAAAACACCCCAAGCCATAACTTTTGAGGCTATTTCACATTTCTCCCCCTGGCAGAGGCTGTTGTGTTTTGTTACAGCAGCGCGAGGAGTTGTTATTAGAGTGTTATGGAAACCAGGTGTTAGAGCTGATTAGTCACTAATCTTCCATCTCTGGGAGCTTGGCTTCAATCTTCTCTTCATCAGAATCATTCTGTTGCATTAATTTATTCATCCCAGCTCTAAGAACCTTGTCAAATCAACATGGTGGTCTCTGCTGGGTCCCTAATGCACTATAGCCCAGATCACAAACCTACTATATGACACATAATTCAGGATAATTGGCAGTCAGTGCTCAAACAGCCCTGCGATTAAATGGGTATGGAGATTGAAATAGCCTCTCACCCAGTAGAAGGTAGTAGTCTCGCTACGCCAATGCCGTTCTTCAGCGTGGGCTACTGCTGGAAAGGGCTGCATGACTTTTCCAGCTTTATGTGGTTTGTGATTGATGAGATAGCACTTCTTTTTCCTCTTAATATTTTACCTCTCAAAACACGAAATGAGCCACTTAACTTTTTATTTCCTTTTTTAGACTCCATCTCAAGTCTTCATTAGTAAATCTTAATGACTGCTAAAATTATAGGAAACCCTTCACTCAGTATAAAAGGGAAAGAGAACATTTTTTCCCCTTTTTATGTTGCTTTTGCAAACAGCTCACTTTTCACAAGAAACTGTTTATAAAGCCATAAAGAAAAGAGTTTGACAAGGTTTTTAATTTTTGACAAGTACTGTGACCAGTTCTATGTACCTTGAAATGATTGTTCCTGATGAAAATAATTTAGCACAGCCAGAAGGAGTCTTTAGGTGGTAACGAAAGCGCAGTTGACACTGTGAACATTGTTTCTTAGCTATGTTTGGATTTTAACATTATATGAATAATATACATTTGAAAATTTGGACGATCGAGACAAATAAGATGATAAAAAATTATCCATGATATCAAACAATGCAGGGAGAAATTATTCAGCATATTTGCTTCCAATTTTTTGTATACATTTTGTACATTTTTCTGGATTAAATTGTGAATGACCCAAAGGTCCGTGGTTTTTGTTCCACTGAGGCTTATTTATTTGCATTTTAACACGTTTTTCTTGTTATCCTCTATTCATTTTCATGTATGCAGTAATTCACACCATAAAAAGTTTATTTTAATCATTCCTCACCTCCTTCCTGGAAAATGACCACAGAAATAAAGCCACTTTCTACAGTTTGAGGTGGAAGTGACAATACAGTCAAGCAGCCAAAAATAAATAAATAAACTGATGACTATGAGCCAGAAATCTCCTTTTTAAACTACTGTAGTTATAGAATCACTCATAGTGTGAAAAAGACCGTTAAGTTTTCCATTTCTATTTGTTACGTAGTGTGGAAGAAAAGTATCTACAGTTGTAATATTTGTTAATTTGGTTTCCCAAAGCCACAAAATACAATTTAGAGGTACAATTTATTATTTTGGACTTGTAGCAATTTTTAAATTTAATGTTATAATTTGCGCACTGCCAAATCACAGCAAAATTAAATAGTATGTTTCCTTTTTCTCTCTTTCTTCCTTTCTCTCTTCTTTTCTTTTCTTTTTCCTTCCTTCCTTCCCTTCTTTCTTCCTTCCTCCCTCCTTTCTTTCTTTCTTTCTTTCTCTATCTTTCTTTCTTTCTGTTTCTTTCTTTGCTTTCTTTGAGAGAGAGAGTCTCGCCCTGTCACCCAGACTGGAGTGCAGTGGCATGATCATACTTCACTGTAACCTCAAACTTCTGAGCTTAGGTTATCCTCCCACCCCAGCCTCCTGAGTAGCTATGATTACAGATGCCAGCCACTGCACCCAGCTCTTGAGTGGCTATATATTATTTTATCATATGGAAGTACCAAAATTTAAATACCCAGTGCCCTATTTGAGACCATATTTCTTTTTCTTTTTTTTTTTCACTGTTAAAAATAATACCATACCAGGTACCTTGAGATAAAACTTTATATTAATAATTTAGATTATTTGCATAGTATAAATTATCTGAATTGGAATTTATTGAGGTATAATAGTCCTATGAAAGTCTAAAATTTAAAGAAAGTTATTTGAAATGAACTCATAAAACTTCTAATAGGGCACCCTTAACTCAAATTCTGTCCAAATTCTTCAAAGCAGGCTGGCTTTGAAGTTTCTGTATTTGCATGAGGGGATGTCTTTGTTTGAGTCCTCTTTGTCTGATTGAACTGGAAACTTTATTAGACAGGTAAGTCCCAGATCTTAGAGTTGGCGAGTCACAGCCCTCCATTGACAAGAGTATAATGGGTATAAATAAACATAATAATGATTTCCCCAGTCTAATGTACAAATTCTATAATTTGAGATTTTTAAGGTATGGCAGGGGATGAGATATCGAGGATGAGAAAATACTGTTCAGAACAGGACCAGGGTTGTTTTGAAAGCTTTAGCTCCCTTTAAGGTGAAGGTTCTCTCTACCTCTCTATGAAGCTTCCCATCCCCTCTTCCTAAGCCTCATTGAGATGTGGGTCATAGCAAAGGTGTAGTGAGAGAGAAATTAGATTGGTGGGAGGGAAATTTTACAGTCCTTATATGTTTTGAGCTTTGAAAACCTTTGCAAAAGTCTTTAACATTGAGCCAAGCTGGAATCTGTATTTTGCTTGATTCTCATAGTGTGATGTAAAACAGGTGTCTAATAAAATCTCCAAGGGTACTTTTTACTTTAGGTTTCTAAGAACCATGATATCAGGAGAAGAGAGAGCCAAGGAGCCATAATACAATTTCTAGGTCGAAAGCTACAAGTATTTTGAAAGCTTACTGGCTTTCTCCTTTCTATGCTTTTCTTTTCTACACTCTCATCTGCAGTGTTTGAGGGGGCCCATTTCACCAGTTCATGCCAATCGAGACGTACTCCTTGTTTGAAAGTTGCTAACGAAACAGGTGGACAGCCTATTTCCTTTCTATTATTATTCAAAGCTTGATTATTTTTGTATGAACTTATTAATCATTTGTGAAATACATGTTGCTTTTTGTTAATTTGCATATACACGTGTTTAAATGACCTTTGTTATCTTTCGTTGTGTAACTGGTAAATATTTTCTTCATTAATTTTTGTTTTCATTTATTTTGTGTTTTGAGCACATTAGTACATCAATTAATGGTGCTGGGACAATTTGTTTATCCTTGGGAAAAAAGAAACTTTGATATATAGTCATGCCTGTCAGGAAAGGAAATTCTAGAAAGGTTATAAAAAATTCAACAAGTTAATATTATGCCTAGGAATACATATATACACACACATACATGTATGTTACATACAGCATATATGTTATCCACAAAATAATATTTCATTTACAAAATAACATGTATATGTCATTAAAAAATATATATGTTGTTTTGTGAATCGGATAGATTTGTTGACTGCAACTTCTCTTTCTCATCATTCCCAGAAAGCTTTGTTTAGTATCCCATTTCCTTCCTGTGGCTAGGACACATGTGTGTCCGAGTTCACTTAAAGTGAACAGATTTCTCAGGGAGCCACTAAGATCTCTAACCCCTTGTATACATGCTCTTTATGATCTGTACCCTGTGAGTGTGGATCAACTTTATGAGCATCGTTATATGAACTTTATTGTCATCTTTCCTTAGACAAAAAGCATGCATATTAGAACAGGGAAAATTGGTTATTTTAGTACTGGGGAAAGGAGTGTAGGTAAGGTCGATACAGAACAGGGCAAGAGGGCCAAGAGCAATGGAGGATACCATTGCATGAGACTATATGGTTCTACAAAAGAAGAACCATATTAGGGGTGATCTATTGATTTCAAAGACTTGAAAATGCACTCCCAACAGAATCATGTAGGCAATTTGTTTAGGTGTGCTTACAATACAATGAAGACATAGTGAGACTCAAAACTTGTTAAAAATTCTCGTACCCCAATAGTGCTTGAATTCTCACTTTTTCATACAGAAATAACATGACAAGGCAGCAGGGACAGGGAAGGTGATCTTGCTGGCATATTGACATGTGGCCAGATCCATTAGCAACTTCCATACATGACTTCACAGTATTGAAAAGAATAATCTTATTCTCAAGGAAAAATCTTTAGCAACTCAACTCTCACTGTTAACATTATAAAATAGTTTTTGTATCAATATCATTTGAAGCTACTCTAGGTACAGAAAGCTGTGCTCAGTGCTCCACCTCCTTCCTCTCATCTTAGTGTGGGCAGAACCCATACAACCTTGATGGCTTTTCTGCTGAGTCCGGGTAGCAGTACCAGGGTCCATTCAACACAGTGATTCATGGAGCAACTACCAGTGGATTGGTGTTGATACAAGACATGAATTTTGTGTGTGTGTGTATTCTTGTGTCTCAATTTACATGTGAAGAAACGAAGAACTCTCTATGTAGGGTAAGGGAATTCCTTAAATGCTCACAGCTAACTAGAAGCAAAGCACGGTGTGGAAACCAAGTTTCCAGGCTACTAGCACAGCATACACTTATAAGAGCCAAACACAAATGACTACACATAAATGGTCATTTTAGTACTGGGGAAAGGAGTGTAGGTAAGGTCTATACAGAACAGGGCAAGAGGGCCAAGAGCAATGTAGGATGCCATTGTACAAGGCTATATGGTACTACAAAAGAAGAACCACATTGGGCGTGATCTATTGATTTCAAAGACTTCAAAATGTACTCCCAATGGAGTCAGATAGGCAATATCCTTCAGGGCTTTCTTCCTAACACTGAGAGAGGATCATGAAGATGGAACCCAATTCTGTTCTGTTGATTTTGCTCATATTCACTATGGTTAGGAAATCTCATGGTACTAACCCTTTGTTGAGATGTAATAGGAAAAAAATGGCTTCTGATTCTCTATGTTATGTAAGCACGCACCTTCACTTAGGAAGCTGGTAGATGATGATGCTCTTCGTGTCAGTCTGACCTAACGGGAGGTTGAGAAAAGAAGGGAAAAGATATTGCAGGACCTAAATACACACAAAGGATGTAAGGAGGGAGGCAGCAGAGAAATCTTATGTGGGATCTGTTTCCCCTTTCAGGCAAGAGTTTAGTATGAGTAATGATAAATACCTACATTTGAATCTGTGTTGCTATCACAGTATAGAATCACAGACTTAAAACTTTTCTTGCAAAGGGAAAATCCTGTTGATGGGGGAGGGAGGGAGCGAGGAAGAAGTGTGGAAAACATTTAATATATCTTGTCCACAAAAAATGTCATTTTAGTGTCAGTTCCCATTTCTCTTAAATCCATTAAGACTTGTACACTGCAATTGTAGTCAGGCAAGGCAGACATCATTGTACACATTTGTTCTTGACACCTTGGGGTACATTTTCAGCATTGCACTCTTGGGAAATCACTATAGGTGTGCACTTCCTGTGACTGTTAAGTGGAAGTGTGAATCTGATTCCCCATGTGCACTGGGGAAACTTAGGTAGGGGATATCTTTGTTTTCTTAAGCATTTCAGCTCACTTTAAGTGGAGACTCTGAGTTCTTTCCTTTGTTTGCAGCCTGAGGAATCTCTCCATCACAGAGTTTGTAACAGACGGAAAGGTCAGGGTGGGGTGGGGACATTCTTTTCAACATATAGGATGGCTTCTCTATTTTTTTACATAAAAATTCCTTTAATCCTAGCCCGAGTCAAAGGCTCAGAGGAGATATAGCTCTTTGTAGGTGTAGGTTTAAATTTGAAGTTCATACTATCACCAGAGCCTATTACTGTTTCTACTTGAGGGATTATAGAATATGAGGCCTGTAAAAATAATTTTTGATCCTGTCAGTCAGCTTTTGATGACAACAGTGACAATGAAGATGGTAAGAGTAATGATGATAACTACCGTTTATTGAGTGCTTACTATGTTCAAAGTGCTCTTCATGGAACTTCACAGATAATAGGTCAATTTGAGCTTATGTGACAGAAATTGTGCAATGTGCTTTGCAGACACCATTCTTTGTCTCAGCAAACATAATTTTTTATTTTTTCTTTTTTATTTTTTGGATGAGGAAACTGAGAGTCTCAAAGGTGAGGCACTCTGCCCGAGATTACTGGCAAAGTGAGCCATGGGACCATTTCATTCAAGCCCAGGTTCTTCGCGTGGCATCTCTAGATAAGAGTAAATCGCTGTGAAGGGTGTCTCACTGCTGTTGTGCCAAATGAGAAGTTTATACAAGGTGTGACCCTCACTCGTAATGAGGCCGTAACAGCCGCCTACACCCTTTGCTGAAGTCTGGCACAGGATGCCAATATCACGAGAAAAATCACTTCCCTGGTGATCTCTCAAAGCATTGTGTGCCAGTGACATATTAGAAACATATCAGACTCATTTGCTTCACAACCCTTCAACTAATCAAAAATAACGGAAGATGACACACGAAGCAAAATGCCTTCTTCCTTCCCAAAGTCTCTCAGTTTCCTCTAGTTCTACATGACCCACTTTAGGCAAGATTTCCACTAATGAACACATGAGCCAGTTTCTGAGTTCTGAACGTACATTAAAGCTCATCTAATGCAAAATTAACCTATCTTTATTACTGGAACTGTAGACTATTAAGGTAGCGTGCAGAGTTACAGAATTATGCATTTGGAAGAGATTTTCATGTGAGGCACCTGTGACTTTATGAAAGCTGTTCCCCTTCTGAAATTAGGTTTTGAGTCAGGGATTAATGATGGGGAGAAGGAACAGGGGGTTGGGACAGGGTGCAGTTTTGAAGGTCACACACTCTAACTTTTGGTCCCTGGACAAACCCAATTTAGCAAGGATCATTATCCCTAGGAGGTACTGACATTTGCAACTCAAGGAATAAAAATAGTAAATGCTTCATAAATGTTAGCTCTGATAAGCACTTTCTTAGAAATTTCTCATTAGTCCTCACAAAACCTCGGAAGGATGGATGCTATTGCCATCTCCATTTTATAGACAGGGACTCTGAGCCTTTGATTCTAAATTATATGGCTATTTACTAACAAAGCAAGCAGTGAGGTCTATTAGGTGCCGAACATCACACTCTTAACTACTACGCTATATCCCCATCACTTACTTCCTAAAGGGCTTAACTATTGTAGAGAATACCAGCTAGTCCATGTGGGTTTATGATATATTTATACTAATCCATGCAATTATAAAAATAGAATAAACACCAAGAGCAGCTGGTAGGATGTGTGGAAGAAAGCAGTAAAAGATCTCAGTGGGGAAAAGTGCCCCCACCAGAAAAGAGCTCGGTATTCTCAGCTCTTAGAATTGATTTATTAGCTGTGTTCTTCTGCTAACATTTGCATTTTAAGGCAGGGGGGTTTAGTGTCCTATCTGGGAGTGGTGACATATTAAGCTATTATCAGCCATTAATAGCTTAAATTAATGTGTCCAATTAGTACTCAGTCACCTACAAGAGACCTAAGGGAACGGTTCTTTCAGGCAGAAAAGGTGGAAGCTTTTATTGAGCACATACTATAAGTCAGAAGCAGAGGAAGATCAGGGATCCACAATTTTTTTCTGCAAAGGCTCAAATATTTTAGGTTATGTGGGCCATATAGTCTCCATCACAACTACTCAACTCAAGTTGTATCATGAAAGCAGCTACAGACAACATGTACATGAATGTACATGTTTCAATAAACCTCAAAAACATGAATTTTAAAAGAAAATATCGATTTTAAAATAAAACTTCCTGGATATGTTCCATTAAATCATCAGTTACAATATCAGGCTGTAGATCTATTATTTATAAATAAGAGCTGTTATTACTAATGTTATTATCATTATTGTCACTTTATAAAAGAATACATATTGAAATGCCAAAAAATAAGAAATATCACCTAAAAAGAAATGACAATCATTTAAATTAAATAAACAATAAATTTAACTTCATAAAGGCTATTTATGCTTTATTTTTCTTAGCTTTCCACAATCTGATCTACACACCTGTATTTGGATACCAAATCTTTTATTATTTAAAATTTTTTATTGTAAAAATGTTTAAATATATTTGAAATCAATATATATATAATGAAGCCCCATTTGATCATTACCCATCTTCAACGGTTACCGTCACACATTGTTTAATACTGGGGATACTTTCCGAGAAGTTCATTATTAGGCAATTTTGTCTTTGAGCAAACACCGCAGAATGTGCTTACACAAACTTGGATGGTGTAGCCCACTACACACGTAGGTTGTATGGTATTGCTCCTAGGCTATAGATCTGTATAGCATGTTACTCTACTGAATAGTATAGGCAATTGTAATACAATGGTATTTGTGTTTCTAAACATAGACAAAGTACAGTGAAACATATAAACATAGACAAAGTACAGTAAAAATCAAGAATTATAGTATTACGGAGCCACCTTGCTATATGTGGTCTCTCACTGACCAAAATGTCATTACAGGGCACATAATTGTATTAACCTTCTATCATATCATCTATACCTCCATTCACTCCCATCCTTGCACATAATTGTTATTATTTATTTACAGCTTTTAGTGTAGAAATATATATATATATATATATATATATGCTTGCTTTCTTATAAATCTTTTTTTTTTTTTTTTTTTGAGACGGAGTCTCGCTCTTTCGCCCAGGCTGAAGTGCAGTGGCGCTATCTCAGCTCACTGCAAGCTCCGCCTCCCGGGTTCATGCCATTCTCCTGCCTCAGACTCCCGAGAAGCTGGGACTACAGGCGCCCACCACCGCGCCTGGCTAATTTTTTGTATTTTTAGTAGAGACAGGGTTTCACTGTGTTAGCCAGGATGGTCTCGATCTCCTGACCTTGTGATCTGCCTGCCTCAGCCTCCCAAAGTGCTGGGATTACAGGCGTGAGCCACCACTCCTGGCCTAAATCTTAACTGTAAAATTCTGATCAGTATACAGTCATCCCTCTATATTCGTGGGTTTGCATTTGTGGATTCAACCAACCATGGACTGAAAATATTCAGGAAAATAACAATACAAAAATAAAAATAACACCAAGTTAAAAATAAAGTATAACAACTCTTTACATAGTATTTACATTGTATAAGGTATGATAAGTTATCTAGAGAGGATTTGAAGTATACTGGAGGGTGTGTGTAGATTACATGCAAATACCATGCAATTTTATGTAAGGAACTTAGGCATCCTTGGATTTTGGAGGGTTAGGGGCATGTCCTGGAACTAATCTCCAGCAAATACTGAGGGAGGTCCGCCTGTAACTGACTGTCTCACCTACACTCCTATTATGTCTGTAGCATATCTTGCCATATACCTTATGAGGAAGTCAATTGATTCTGGGATCTTGAATGCCAAGATTGGCAGTGAATTCAGCTAGATCCAACCTGGAGTCATTAAGGAATCGGTCAGTTGCTTCATTTTATACCATTCTACTAGAGATAGACATTATTAAAACCATTTCACTAGCGCTCCATAAGAGCCAAGATATATAAACACAGAGAGATTAAGTAACCTGACAGGAACACACAGTTAATAAGTGGCAGAGCCAGGGTTCAAACCCACAGCTGTCTCCTTCCAAAGCATGTGCTATTTCTACAACGTGGCATGCTGGAAGTCAGAAGTGGATTCCCATGGATTTCTGATGATGGATGGTCAAGTGGAAGGCTACCTAATCCATATGACTTGTTCAAGAATCAGTTCCTAGCACAGTAATATTTGCTCAATCAACATTTGTTAAAGGAATGGAGGAGGGGTTCAGTCTTTGGAGGATACAGAAAATTGGATTATAAGAGCCAAGAGCATTCTTTATACTTTTGCCTGGGGCTAACAGAATTCAGTATATTGATTATTTGTGATCAAAATCTGTTTTCATTGTAAACTGCATTTGCCCTGCTACCCAGCCAGTACAGAACATCAGAACAATGAATAAACTGCATCCTGGGACTTCTCTGGCAACAAAATCAGCATTGTTTGTGCTGTAAGAACAGATAAATATATGTTTTTCCATATGAACATGAAATAAGCCTCAACCTCATCATCTGGACACCTTCAAAATAGTTAAGTTAGCTCTAGGTCTTCTTTCCATTTTCTCAGTTGTAAAATATACTTTTGCTAAAACTTGTTTCTTTCTAGAGGATGAGATATTTATATAACTCATATAAATACATACATACATGTGTATATATATAGTGTATATATGTGTGTATATATATACACATATAGAGAGAGAGGGGGAGAAAGGGAGGGAGGGAGAGAGGATTAAATGGGGAGAAAAGAAAAGAGAAAGGAATCAAGGAAGACAGAGATTTGTCATAGTCTGAGAAGGGCATTATTTGTATTGGAATATTCCCAGATAATTTAAATTGTGGGGATAATCTTCACTAGAGACTACAATTTCAACTGCCCAGGGACAGAGCAGGGAGCATTCACAGGCCCTGCGAGCCAAGAGAGAATGCAGGAAACCACAGAACGCTTGAGTCCTGCAAAGGGGCCAGTCACTCCTCAGCTCCTGTCAATTGCAAAATAGGCTGTAGAGATCCAGTGTTAGGATCTAACTTTTAAATAAGAAACCAGATATCTAGAGATTCATATGAAATATCCTGCTTTCTGAAAGCTGGCCACTAATTTGTTTTCAAAATTGCGTCAATTTCTGTGCAGTTCACAGAGTCAACATCACTCTTGGCAAAGGAGGGCGCTAAGCCTTGAGCAGCCAGCTTACAACTTCTGATCTAGGTGTGACCCCTCTTTTTCTCTTTCCCATTACATACAAGAAATAGAATGGGGAAATGGCTCAAAGGAAGCCACAAAATGAGGTGGCCTGTTTAGTCCTAGAACTTACTGGACTTCTATTTCCGTATTTCCTTTAAAAACAAACAGTAGAGCAAGTTCTTGTTAAAGTTTGGTGAAAGAGTGCAGCGAGAGGATCTGAAACAAGACCTGATTCTGTGTCCCTTACTTTGCAAGAGAGATCATCCCCAAATTTCAAATAGGTCAGGATGGGATGCAACTCCCTGTCCGGTCCCAGCTGTGTCATTGATCATCCGCCACTAGTCTTGTGGCACACACAGTTGAATTGCTTTTCCCTGAGGGAAGCAATGCCTCCAGGTGTGCTAATAATAAAATTAATAGCTTAGAGAAACAGCTTGCTACAGCAACAGCGGCAGGAGAAAGGGAGGATCGATTTCAGTGTTTAACTGTCCTAATTCCACAGTGTATACCCCACCTCAGCCCCTGGTGAGCCGTGCTTGGTCTCACGGTTAATCAATAGATGCCTGATTTAAAACAAAGAGCCAGTTTCAAGATTAGAAGCCTTCGTGAATAAAAAGATGTATGGTAAAACTGTCAAAACCCTTCAATTCCCAACTTAACACTGCAACTCCAAGGGCAGTCACTAGATGATATGAAGTAAAAAAAAATAATAAAAAATGAAAAAATCACATGCATTGTATTGTATCCCCCTCTGCCTATAAACAAAAGAGGAAAACTATCTGGGTGCTGCTACTGCTGATGGCATCCCATAAATAAGAATTTATTGAGTTGCTCTGTGTTTAAACGACTGTGAACATAAAGATGTGTGAATACTTTCAGCAGCACAGAGAATAATATGTTTCTGCTCTAACCAGCCTGCTATCTGGTGGTTCAATTTATACCTTCTTGTAACTGGCATTCTCATCTTTTCCCTGGAGAGAAGGATCAAATTTGCGGTCAACTTCTTGGCCACCGTTTGCATTACCAGGACTCACTGAGTCTTCCTGGCCAGGCATCTTCAGAGGCTTATTAATTCCACATTTCTCATTCTCCTCTCATTCACCAAACCTGCCTTCCATCTAATCTACACAACTCTCTCTCCCGTCTTCAGGAGTGCAACTGCAGTGAATGCTCACCTTCTCCGTATAATCTTTCTCCACATCTGCTGTTATTCTTACTGGCCTGTCTGAATCTTCCCAGCAGTATCCTTCCCTTCGCCTCACATTTTCTCCCCTTTTTGAAATAAGCTCATCGGGAGGTAGGAAGGCATTTCTTACATCGTTTTGACATGTTCCCCAACAAGCTTTCAAATAAGTCCTTAAGTCATAATTCGAGCTCCTAGAAAGAAGAGACTGAAATTTTTTCTCACATTTAGTATTTTAAATGCTGATGGAACATTTTGTTGTGGTTTTTCTTAGGCAGCCCTAAAAATAGCCTCATCCCTACTTTGTCTATGGTGTCTTAATTATAATTAAGTTAAGGCAAAAGTTTCTTTTCTTTGTCCCAACACTGAGTACGAAGGGGGCACAAACTCCTGGCCTGGTAAGAGCTGGAACTTAGGGATATTTCTTTGCCAGGCTGGTTTACATCAAGCCCCATTTTCCACACCACCCACTGCTTCAGATGAGGATGAGCCAACAAAAGACAATGATTGAATCTACTTGCTGATTCAAAGAAAGTAAGACAGAAATGCCTTCCTATCCCCCTTTGTGTATGTGTGTGGGTGAATTCTCCAAAGACAAAGCATTTAATTTGAAACTAAAACTGGCATTAAGTTTGGTTGTTGGTTTTCCTTTCATATTTATTGTTTACAGTGGATTCCCTCCGAGGGCCCTCTTCAACTCATTTTCCCAGCATGAGAGACCACTCCATACCAGTTCAGTTTGACCAAAGTCCTTTGCTTTTCACTTAGCTCTTATTTTTGTCATCTTTTTACTGTACGACATTCTACTTCGTTTGTGGTCTCTCTCTCTCTGTCTGCTTGCCCCCTCTCCCCTTCCATCTATGCACAGAAGAATTCCAAGGGTAATGGTGGGAAATTTTCAGGGTTTTTCTGAGAAAAGTGTTTTCTAAACTTGAAAAAGAAGTGGGAGTGAGGAAGCACTATACAGAACTGAGCTCTAAGGGTAACTCTGTCACCAGCGTATAGCATGTTATGCAGAAGATTTGAACCTCCCTTTTTGTTAAACATATTTAATTAAAAGTCAGCATCTCCAGTGATACCGAGGGATGAGAACCATGGCATGACAATGTGTGTGTGAGGCAATCCAAGTGTGACAGCGGCTACTCCAGTAGCCCAACTTTCACAGATTTTCCGTTAGGTACTTTCTGCCATAGGGCATGCATTTCCTTTTCAGAATCCAAAGATTTGTAACATTAAAGAATATCTCATTTGTTTGATTACAGAACCCATTGGCAAGCTGAATCAATTGCATTTAACACTGTAAGTTCCCAGAAAAGTAAGAAAGGCACTGAGTTCCAAGAACCATGAATATTATATCCCAAAGGAATCGTGAATCAAATGAGAAATTCCAGGGAAAGAGGAAAGAGTGAGGAGAAAGAACTCAGAATATTTTACTGAGCATGCTGTTAACCTGCCTGCCAACTTCATCTCTTCTCTGCCAGTGGTTTTCAATTTCTTTCGAATATTTTTTTCTTCTCTTACAATAGAAGCCAGAGTGAAATCGGGATTTACCTACCAAAAGTATTGACTTTCTAGCCAGATTTGTTAGAAAGTAGCTATTGCTTAAGGTGAGAAATACTTCTATGTAGCCGACAAAGTTAATGGGAACTGAATTTTGTTCCCAATAACATAATATTCAAGTAAAGGCAAAACTGTTATTGTATGGCAAGCATTTGATTGGAATTATATTGCCTTTTAAAGATGTAATGCTAGGTAAATGGGAAAGAAAAGGAAAAGTCCAACTTTAATGACCTTCATTTTACATGCTGAAAATGAATGGTAATAACTAGAAAATAGAGAAGTTCCAGTGAGTTAGGATTCATAAATATTAAATGTAATGGAGGAAAATCACAGATCTTTAAGAAATTAACTTGAACAAATGGTGATTTTAGTTACGATGTTGTCATTTTGAGTAATGGTCATTAGCACAGTGGATTGTAATGGGTACGAGCTCACTGGATAGAAAGAATGCCTTCTGATTAACTCAGGATTTTTTTCTGATGCTTCAGCCAGTTGACAACTGTACTGTATCTCTCTTCATTTTGAGCTTGTGATTGGCTCCAGAGGCTCTTTGTTTAGAGATGTGTGTGCTCTATTTTCATGATTAAGCTTTTTTATGATTAGTCTCCATTTTCTTTTTTGTTTTAACTTTTACTATGAATAATTTGCAGTGTCTTGGAGAACTGATTGGCTGACTGATATAATTGAGTTCAGATGCAGTTTCCTTTCTCTCTCCACTGTTTTTAGTCCCTGCTCCATTCTGGGCTGTTTCTGACTGCCTGGAGACCCTGCTTTCAGAGCTACCGTGTAGTATTTTTCTTTTTTCTTTTTTTTTTTTTATACATTGTAGTATGTTTTATTAAAGTAAAACACATATATGGGTATGCATAGATAGATGCAAATATCATGTTTACTTGATGATTTTTCACAGTGTGAACACACCTATATAATTGTCACTCAAATTATGAAACAGAACATGAGCAGTGTTATATATTTGTTTTTAAATTCATTGATTTCTTCTCTAGTTTTTATTTTCTTCCTTTTGCTTTCTTTGAATTAAATTTGCTGTTTTCTTATTTTTTGAGATCATATATTTAGATCATTAGACTTTAGCTTTTCTTTTTTTGTAACATTGCCAGTTAAGGGCATGAATGTTACTGAATGCATGTTTGCAGCTTCATTCCACAAGTTTTGATATGTCATGCGTTCAAATTATGAGTAATATTGACTTTAACAAGTCAATGATACATATTTTTATCTCTAGGACTAGTATTTTGTTTTTTAAATGGATTCCATTTAAATTCCCATCTTGAAATCAATATTTAAAAAATATGATGTTATTTCAAAGTCTGTGTCTGATAACCATAGTATATAATTCTCCTTTAAGGTTATTTCTTTTTTTTATTCTTTATTTATTTATTTTTATTATTTCTTATTATTTTTTATTATTATACTGTAGGTTTTAGGGTACATGTGCACAATGTGCAGGTTTGTTACATATGTATCCATGTGCCATGTTGATTTCCTGCACCCATTAACTCGTCATTTAGCATTAGGTATATCTCCTAATGCTGTCCCTCCCCCCTCCCCCCACCCCACAACAGTCCCCGGAGTGTGATGTTCCCCTTCCTGTGTCCATGAGTTCTCATTGTTCAATTCCCACCTATGAAGTGAGAACATGCGGTGTTTGGTTTTTTGTCCTTGCAATAGTTTACTGAGAATGATGTTTTCCAGTTTCATCCATGTCCCTACAAAGGACATGAACTCATCGTTTTTTATGGCTGCATAGTATTCCATGGTGTATATGTGCCACATTTTCTTAATCCAGTCTATCATTGTTGGACATTTGGGTTGGTTCCAACCCTTTGCTATTGTGAATAGTGCCGCAATAAACATACGTGTGCATGTGTCTTTATAGCAGCATGATTTATAGTCCTTTGGGTATATACCCAGTAATGGGATGGCTGGGTCAAATGGTATTTCTAGTTCTAGATCCCTGAGGAATCGCCACACTGACTTCCACAATGGTTGAACTAGTTTACAATCCCACCAACAGTGTAAAAGTGTTCCTATTTCTCCACATCCTCTCCAGCACCTGTTGTTTCCTGACTTTTTGATGATGGCCATTCTAACTGGTGTGAGATGGTATCTCACTGTGGTTTTGATTTGCATTTCTCTGATGGCCAGTGATGATGAGCATTTTTTCATGTGTTTTTTGGCTGCATAAATGTCTTCTTTTGAGAAGTGTCTGTTCATGTCCTTCGCCCACTTTTTGATGGGGTTGTTTGTTTTTTTCTTGTAAATTTGTTTGAGTTACTGGTGTCTTGTACAACTTGAATATAATTGACTTTAGGGAAGGTAGTTGTTGGAAGCACCAAGAGGTGCCCCCTTGTCTCACACAGAGCCCATGCCTTCTCCCACACCCCAACAGTCACTCCTGAAGACAGCAGTTCAAGACACAGATTTTACTGACTTTTCATGGGAAGAAAACAATTCTGAAAACAGCAAACTCTCTGAACAATTCTGTTAAAAATTTCTTGGATTCTGTAAATTTCCTCTCTGTACGCAGCACTTGGAGCCTTCTTTGATTCTTTCAAGTTTGTTTAGGTTCTCCCTTTGCGTCTTTCTCCAGCATCTCCTGCTGCCTCTCCCGGTCTCTTCCCTGCATTTAACTCAAATCTGCCCTTCCTTTTCCTCTGTCAGCCTACTGGCCTTCTCCAGACACACCCCACTTGCATTCCCACCCCATCACCTTGCTCAGTAAAGAACCTACCTTCTTCAGGATTCATTCTTCTTCTCAGGGCAAGTGAAGGAATTTAAATGACTAATAATGGTTTATTTTACTCTCTCCATGAAAATTAACCTTGCATTTGTGTTTAGGTATTCTGTCGGAGAAAGCAATGTCTCTTCTTCATTTGCTGGTTTCCTTTGGATAATCATGTCCACAGTTGAATACATTCTCCTGCTTCCCCTCAAAACTCTACCTCTTGATAGGTGTCTTCCAGCTAATGACTCCATCATCCTCCCAGTCACACAGATGTGGCTCTTGGGAGTACAAAATCCTCAGCTCCATTACCCCAAATCAGGACATCTCCAAACTATAACGTACACTCTGAGTCACATGGGGAGATGATGTTGAAGCGAATCTCTGTGGCCTGTGTCTGAGATCCATCCTTCCCTTGGCTTGCTCCCTTTCCCTCTTCCCTGTGTCCTTGCAGATCTATGCTGGGAGAGCACCTTAGCAAATGACCTACACATGAATCCTCCTCTCAGTTTCTGATTCCAGAGAACTTGAACTAAGACAAATTCTACCTGGTAAGTAATATTACCCACATTTTACGGATGAGGAAATTGAGGTAGAGTGATGATAGATAATTTGCCAAATACCATATCCATCTTACCTATAAAGGGAGAAATTGGAACTTTAATCTGCACAATCCAATGCAGAACACATATTCTTGCTACCCTACAATATTGCCTCCCAATTATACTTGAATAATTTTCCAAAGCACAGTCTGGATCATCACATTTCTCTACTTGAAATCTTCAGGGGCTCTCTGTTCCCTACATTTCTGACCTTGTCATTTTTCAAGGCCCTTACGATCAATGGCAGATGCAACTTCCTAGTCTCCATTCCCACTGCATCACTTCTGTTACACTTTATGGCCAGGCACATGGGAATACTCAGTGTTTTTCCAATAGAGGTCCTGCTGGTCAAAATCTATGCCTCTTTCTATCAGACCACATACTCTCTCTGGAATCCCCTTCCTTCTTTCTATCCTCTGTGGTATTTCCAGAACTAACCTCATGCTCCCCTTTGACAGTAGAGCTTAACTATCACCACTTTCATGAAGCATGCCGTCATGTCCCCAGACTGAAGCAAAGGTTTTCTTCCTTGAACTGTAGTAGAAATTGATAACTTTCTTTCATAACAACTGGAGCAGGAAGGAGGCAAAGTCCTCTACATTTTAAGAAGGTGAACAATAGAGGCTCTACTTAAAAAAATGTTAGAGACCATTGCTTTCATGGAGCTCTCTGTGGGTTAAAACATAGCAAGCTATGATGATAGGACTGTAGCAAAATGTTATTGGTGCTTATCTTAGTTTTTATAATTATGAATCTATTTTCAAATTTTCTTTTTTTATATTTATATATTCCAAAATATATCAAATAAAAAGTTGCCTCTTGAATAGATGAAAACAGTAAATCTTGCATACAGAAAAAAAAAGGAAGACAAAAAGAGAGATGAAGAAAAAACAGAAAGAAGAGGAAAATAGCAGGATGAAAAAGGAGGGAAGGATAGAAACAAGAGGAGAGAGAAAATTTGGATGGATTATAATGCAATGAGTTACAAAATCCAGGAAAAAAGAATCTGTCATTCTTAAATAATAATGGGAGAGGTTCATATCTGCACTGGAAGGAGAGACTGAAGAACATACAGATTTTGCATCCCAGTGTCTTTGCTGTGGCCATTACAGTCTCTGTATTCGCTGCTGTCAGAGATTATTACAAGGCCTTAGAAGAAAAAAAAAAAAGTTGATTGACTGGAAAATGAAAGAAATAAGGGGTAATGGCCTGAAACTAAGGGTTAGGGGGAGAAGAGGGTGGAATAAATTAGATAACAGAAAATAAAATTAATAATAAGGTCAATTAGACAACAGCATAATTTCCCAAAGAAAGTAATTGAGGCAATAGCATCCAAGCTGTTTGGAATGAGAAGAGATAAATCAGTGAGAAGATTAATGTGGACAAAGCACAGCGGAGCAAGAAGGACCAGAGGTGAGCGAATCTGTTAGGCTCTCCAGATAAAAATGCATATACAGATTTCCTGGAGCAGGTATGAGAAAATTCTTGCCCCTCACTGCAGGGAGTAGAAATGCATAGACATCCTTAGCGGAATCCTGCTTAGGATTGCCAGAATTAACTCTAGAATTCAGAGGGACAACATTTCCGGCATCAGGCACCATATGCTTCAGTGGTCGAATTCACTGTGATGCCAGGGCCAGGGAAATCTTATGACCTTCTTGGAGGACTTTATGTCAGAGAGAAGGGAACGGTCACTCAGGGAAAACTGTGTGTCCTGCAGATTAGAGTCCTATTTGCCAAAAGCTTTCTTCAAAAGCTCAAGAATTGTTCCAAGCTGGGCCTGTAAAGTGACCATTTTTGCCATGGGCATGTAAACCCAGAAAATTGTATTCTCAATGACAGACCTCATGCATATGTTACAAATAAACCACCGGAGATTGCCCATCAAAGAGATTGGGTTAACTGAAAGCTTATTTTGACTTTGCCACTAATACTTATTGGCCTTTGACTCATATCTATGAGCTCCAGTCTTCTCATCAAGAAATAGAAACAGTAATATATGTGCCCCACTGATTTAGTATGATAATTAAAGGATAATGGAAAACACCTCATACAATTATTGGTATGTGGGGAATCTTTCCATTAAATGTGTTTCTTGGCCTGTCGCCTTGGCTTATACCTGTAATCCCAGCACTTTGGGAGGCCAAGGCGGGTGGATCACTTGAGGTCAGGAGTTCGAGACCAGCCTGGTCAACATGGCGAAACTCCATCTCTAATAAAACTACGAAAATTAACTGGGCATGGTGGCGCACACCTGTAGTCCCAGCTATTCGAAAGGCCGAGGCACGAGAATTGCTTGAACCTTGGAGGTGGAGGTTGCAGTGAGCCAAGATCACGCCACTGCACTCCAACCTGGACAACAGAGTGAGACTCTGTCTCAAAAAATAAAAAATACATAAATAAATAAATAAATAAATAGTGTTTCTTTCTTTGCTTCCAATAACAGTTCTTTCTTGTTCTAACTTCTGTGTCCACGTGAAAGACAAATGTTGATCTTCCAGTGACATATCAGATTTACCTGTAGATATACTCTCCATTTGAAATATTGAACTGCAAGGCTTTAGGATGAGAAATAATTAGTTCATCATTCCTCTCAACCTCTTATGTAAGATGCCACATTAGTTTTCTATTGCTGCTTAACAAAATTACCCCATATTTACTAACAGACAACAATGTCTACTGATGATATCAGGGTCCATGGTTCAAAAGTTTGGGCACAGTGTAGCTTAGCAGGGTTCTTTCTCTCTTTTGAGTCTCCCAAGACTGAAATCAAGGTATCAGCAAGCCTGCATCTCTTTCTGGAGCTCTGGGAAAGGATCTACTTCCAAACTCATCCAAGTGGCTGGTGGAATTTAGTTCCTTGTGGTTTTAGGACTTAAGTTTCTATTTCCTTGACACAAAGGCATATCAATTTCTTCTCATTCTTGCAATTACTTTTTCTACTGCTCTCAGCTAAGAGAAAGTTCTACTTTTAAGGGCTCATGTGATCACATTGGGCCTACCTGGAAAACCCAGGATAATCTCCCAATTTCACGGTCAAATGATTAGCCATCTTAATGACATCTGCAAAGTTCCTTTTGCTATGGAACATATTCATTGACATGACATCAGGGCTAAAGGTCACAGAAAAAAAAAATCTTGCTTACCACAGATCCTTATCCAGATATCCAACTGCACCACCTGGATTTGTCTCCTCCAACTTTATCCTGTTTAAAACTGAACTCATCATCATTCCTGACGCCTCCAAATAGGTTTCTGCTTTCGTTTTCTCTTTCCTTTGTTTCTCTTCTGTTTCTTTGTATCATGATACCTATGACACTGTGTTTTATTATTTCTCTCCCTGCTTTCCTCACCAGAAAAGCTCTCATGAGGGGAGGAACAGTGAGCTATTGGTTTTTTTGTCCCCAAGGCTTGTTGTAGTTCCCAATCCAATGCTAGAGAAGTGCATGTTCTAATCTATGCTAGAGAGAACTGGGCATGTTCCATATCTCATGAAAGATACCTCAGGCAGGTCATATATCATGCAGCAAACACCTGTATTAGACTTTTAGTTTCACGCTTTGCCCATTGAGAAATCTCACATAAGCCACTTACTTTATATAGACCACAGCTTTTTCTTCTGTAAAATGAGCTGTTAAAATAAGTAGATGCTTCCTACTATTTTCACTACAAAATATATTTTATTTTTAACTCCTACTGGACCCAGGTTTGGATATATTTTTAAATATATTTAAAACCAAATTGTATTTATTCAGTAGTAAATAAATGTCTCCCATGTTTATCTGTCAAGATCATGTGTTATTTCAAAGCATATATAATCAAAACACTTGATTAGCAGTGACTTCAACTAATGTTACTATGACTTGAGATAATAATTGCCATATCAAATAAATAAATAAGCAAACAGACAAATGAAGAAGTATTTCCAAGGAAGATGTAAACATGTAAGGAAGAGCACTACCATCATAAAGATTTAAAATAAGACAATTTGTAGTAGAAAAAGAAAACCAATTTACTTCAGTACATCAGTAATTAGATTTTGATATTGAAAAAAAAAAAAACCCAAGGAAATGGTTTTTGAGATTCCCCTGGAGCCCTGCAATAGCTGACTGTGAACCAGGAGTTTGAGTGATTTCCAAGTTTATTCCAGTTCTAAAATTCAGATTCTTAAATTTCAGTCTGCATTCCATCATCTCTTGGTGGGAAATTGGCAGACTTCCCCATGGACTGGGAACCTTTGCCTTGAAACACGTGATGGTGCAAGGTCTAAATTCAGATGCCTGTAAGGAGGCCACACACATATGAACGGGACACACCCCAAGCCCAAAGCGGGAAAGAGAACACATGAGTATAGTCACTGAGTTCTGGCCAATTGTTGCCTTCAGGGAATATAGGCCTGGTGAGATCAGATGTTCTGATTTTAAAGCAAGCTGGAAATCTGGATTTTATTTATGTTACAAAATACTCCTTTAAAAATATTGGCAAGAAATTCGTTTTTTTAAAATGCTGTGTGGACCATATAAAACACATCTGCAAGCCAAATTAGGTTCACAAATCATCAGTTTGCAGGCAGACACGGAGTTAGAAGTTTGTACTACACAGGGGCTAGCAATTGTTTAGAGTCCTGTCTGTTCCGGGCACTCTCCTCCGACATCAGCCACATGACTTCCTCGTGCCTTAATTTCCTTACAATAAAATGAGACAGCGTGCATGAGAGGGCTAAAATGTAAAGCACTGCACTGTTTACTACTGAGGTATATTCTCACTCTTTTTTTTTTTTTTTGAGACAGAGTTTCACACTTGTTGCCCGGGCTGGAATGCACTAGTACGATGTTGACTCACCGCAACCTCTGTCTCCCAAGTTCAAGTGATTCTCGTGCCTCAGCCTCCCGAGTAGCTGGGATTATAGGCACGCACCACCATGCCTGGCTAATTTTTGTATTTTTAGTGGAGACGGGATTTCACCACATTGGCCAGGCTGGTCTCGAACTCCTGACCTCAGGTGATCTACCTGCCTCGGCCTCCCAAAGTGCTGGGATTACAGGCGTGAGCCACCACACCCGGCCTACTGAGGTATATTCTTATTGTAGTCTTTTATTGCATTTAATAAACAATTAACATCCTTTTATAATATGTAATCAACTTATGCGAGAGATGTGAATTCTAGGAAAGATGTGTACATGTTGAGAGTCAGAAAGAGAGAGAGGTAATTTGGTGTGTACATTCTTAGTTACTCCTTGCCAGGCATTTCATGTTGTTTCTGATATTCATGAAAAGAAACATTTATTCCTTGCCAAGATATGATTGTCTAAGATAAACCTACATACCTTAATGTCTATTTTCATCATTTTAAGCTAATACTAAATGGCTCACCCTTTAGAAGCGTGGAGTGAAAAGCTCTGAGGTTCCACATCCTAAGGAGAAAGCAGTTGAATGGCCTCACAGATTTGAACTGCTAACTTAGAAGTGAGAAGTGCTATAAAATAAATAAGTCAGCATACAACAAAACAAACACTAGAACCACCATGGACATAATTAATATTTTCTTAAGGCATAGAGAATGCAGATATTATCTTAGTATTTAGATTGTAAGTCAGTTTATTTTGGTATATTGTCCTGAGTTGGAGGGTTTTCTTCTAAGGTTTTCATTTAAGAAGATGTAAAGTGGCACAGATTTTACTTAGCCTTACTAAACGGAACATCTCCTTAAGACAATGTCATTTAAGCTAAGTGAATGGAGATCTTTTTGTTTTACTGTGCTTGGATTTGACTGTGTCTTGCAAGATCTTTCAGCCTGTATGTATTATTCCTGATGTCCAAAATGACATCAGACCATGCCAACAATTAATGGAACATACTTCCTCTCTTGGAAGCCGTTCCACTTGCTTTTTTGTTCTATTCGAGTTGTTGGTCAGAATGAGAACATAGTTACTCAGTGGATATTTCTTTCAGCCCTGGATAGGAGGAAAGAGTGGATATATAGCTTCTAACTTTCTATAGGTGTCAACTGGGAGAATCAGGAAGCTATCTTCCTTCATCTCAACTGTCTTTGTAACTATACATATTTCTTTCTTGGTTAGTGGTAAAAGTCACACTATGTTGGCATTTGGGGCAAATTGTTTAAATTCCTCAAATTCCTTTTTCCTTATGTGTAAAATGAAAATAACACTACCTACTTCATATCTCTACTGTGAGGAATAAATGAAAGAATCCATATGAAGTACTTCGCTTTCCTGGCATATGAAAAACATTTTTTAAAAGTTAGCTATTTTTAGTAATTTTTTTTTTTTTTTTTTGAGATGGAGTCTCGCTCTGTCACCCAGGCCGGAGTGCAGTGGTGTGATCTCGGCTCACTGCAGCCTCCACTTTCCAGGTTCAAGCGATTCTCCTGCCTCAGCCTCCTGAGTAGCTGGGATCACAGGTGCCCGCCACCATGCTCAGCTAATTTTTGTATTTTTATTAGAGACGGGGTTTCACCATGTTGGCCAGGCTGATCTCGAGCTCCTGACCTCAAGTGATCTGCCTCCCAAAGTGCTGGGATTACAGGTTTAAGCCACTACACCTGGCAATTTTTAGTAATATTGTTATTCCTCAACTTATACTGACTGCTTGAGGTTCCCAATTTAAGGCAACTAGTAATTTATTTTAGACTATTTTCTGCTCTTTGTAAAATCACTTTTTCTTTACTCACGTTTCCCCCTTTTTTTTCCCCCCACATGATTCCCCCAATTCTGTTGAAGGGCCAGAATTTGAAATCCCACATTCCTCAGGGTTCAGGGAAAATCCTGACTGCTACAGAGAAAAATTATTTTAAAAAGCAAGGTTGCATTTTCTGAGAAATGCCTGATACTCACAAGGCTCAGTGAATAATATGTTTCTTTTCCTTTATTCAACTATATCAACCGTCAGTGGCCCCTGAATTAACATGGCATTTAGTCATATACAATTAACTTTTTCCTTGGTGTCTTGTTGCCTTGTATATTGTAAACTACTAGATGTAGAAAACCATGCCCTGGTGTCTTAAATTCCATCCCATGAACAGTACAGTGCTATAAACAGGATAGATTCAAATAGAATTCAGGGCTAATTTTATGTAGCACATTGCATGGATTGTTTCATTTAACCCACAGGATAACTTCATAAAGTAGGTATTGTTGTTACTGTTATTCCGGTTTCACACATTAAGAAACCAAAGTGTAAAGAGGTAACTTATCTAAGACCACTTAGCTGATAGTGCTTGATACAAGACTGGAACAGAAACAGTCGACACCAGAGCACATTTCTTACCACCTTACTATGCTTCTTTCCCATAATGAAGTGAATGAATGCATGCGTGAAGAAAGCAATCATATTCTGCAAAGCCGTTCTAAATATTAGACAATTTGTCCTACCTAAAAAGAAATTAATTTCCCTTTGCCTAAATTAATACTCATTCTTGAACTGCCAAATCTGTTTGCACTTTTCATTGCATTTTTAAATGCCTCCTCTACATGCATTTTCTATGAAGTTTAAGCATACAGTTCGCACTTCAATTTTGCAGCAGTAGATTAAATAAACACCGTGAACAAAGTTTGTGCTGGGTACTTTGGGGGAAAAGATATAAATGAGAATGTATTATCTCCCCTTCAGGAGTTTACTGTCTAGTAATCCCAGAAGGATAAATAATGACAAAACAGAGTAGACTGTGGGAAGTGATGGATGCACAAATATCTCTGACAAGTTTGTGAAAGGGAGGGACTCAGGGGAGGCTCCAACAAGGTCTTTTGAGCTTGGAACAACTTCAAGATCTCACTTTTAGTCTTTCTTTTGTTATTATTTCTTGTCACCTGATTTATTTCTTCTTCAAAAACAGTATCTTACTCACCATTCTGCTTTTGTTAAACCAGTTTCTTAGGCCTTTGTACAGAATCACAATGACTATTGTGGCTAACTTGAAACTACCATCAACCTGCTAAGGTTTTATACACATTAAAAAACTACCTGTTTCAACCAATCAGATAAAATATGTGTGATAGTTTGTAAATTCTACATTGAACTAATTCTGAGGATAATATGCTACAGAAACACTTTTATATGACTTGATAAAATTAGATGATTTGATCCTCATCTATCATTGAGATATCTATGTGGACTCAGAAAAAATCATTTATAATACATTTAGGCATAACAGATGCAGTAGCCTATAACATAATATGATTTTCCTGAGAAATATATTTATCATTTGCAATGCTAAGTTGAAGTGTACTTGGCCCAGGAATGAGTTTTCCTCTCATTCTCAGCAGTATGATAACCTGGCAAGCACCAGTGATAACATAATAAATTACCCCATATCCTGAAGACTATAGTCTCAGAGGGCAGTGGGTGCTCCCCTGTATTTAGTAGCTTGCAAAAAATGATTTAGAATTGGCGGCCCCAGGCATTGACTGACTGGTCATGGTAACAATAGGTTTATAGATTTTTTTTCTCTTAGTAGCAATAATGACAGGTAAAATTAAATTGATTATATACTATTATATGTAATATGTCATATATAATGTATTGACAGATTGCACACTTATTTGCCATCACTTTGCTAAGAACTTTACATTTTATCTTAATTTCCCCATAACCCTATAAGATAAATTGTATTATTTATCTCATTTTACAGATGATAAAACTGAGGGTATTGAAGTTACATCTCTAAAGCCCAAGTTCTTGACCTCTAAATTAATACCGCTTTCACATCAGAGCGTTCCTCATCGTTTCAGACATTGGTGTCTCATTGAAACCCCAAGTTCTGTCGATTCAAACATGGTAGAGAAGATTGCTTTTAGCTTTGTGGCTTCTCAGCCAGGAGACCGTATTTGAAATTACTCTTCAGGTGATGAAGATGAGAGGGAAGTGAAACAGCTCTACGAAAAAGCTTCCCTTGAAAAGCTTCCATAGCTCGACAGACCTGCAGCCGCCACCCCAGGTGAAAAGAATTCTCTTCTCACCAAGAACAGCATCAAGCCACAGCAGCAGCCAGGCCTTTCTCTGGGTCCCTGTTCATTAGTAGTCAAGGTTTTCATTGTGCTCAGCAAAACAGTCACAGAAAATAAATGTGCCGCACAGATGGGCCCATAGAAAATCTACTTGATGTATTCTTGAAAATTCACTGCTAAATGACTTTGAAGAGATGGGGGTTATTGTGTCCATGATTAAAATGAGGTGTAGCATGAATCTTTCAAATACAACACTGTCCCTGTAGAGCTTTTTAAGACTGATAAGGTGCAAAGTGGTAGCTGGCCTCTGGCTCATGGATGTGCCTTGGCTTATTGAACCATTCCCCTGATGATGAAATATATTTCCAGTATATTTGGTTTAAACAAAGGTAAACTTAACTGTATAAAAATAAGCCTGCTTCATTTTATAGAAGCTGAAGCCTTTCACTGAAGGATTTTCCAGCTTGGATTTTCAAAAGGTAGAAGAATTAGATCAACATTTCATTGGACCACATATGCCACCCACACCAGAATTTTCTGATGTTATCTGGGTTGCTTGTCAAAAATGCACCGTACTCCATATGCACATAGGAGGAGAGCTGGGGGATTTACATCTTTAACAAGTATTGCAGGTTTTTCTTGTGACTAGTATGTGACATTTTATATGAGTTTGAAATAGGACAATGTAGATATACCAAGACAAACTGTATATTATGTGCAAAATTTAAAACAATATGATTTCTCCAAATTAAAATGGATATTTACAGTTTTAAAGTTAGCAGACCAGATGAATTATAATCTTTAACACCAGCTAAACAGATTTACTTAGTAATTTCAAATACCTGGTGTTTCATATCATGGAATCACACTATTTTTTACATACAAATAATTTTGGTAATTATTGCTATGCCTCTGTAGTGTTCACTGTTACTACGTATTTTGTATATACGCCATCAAGGCAGTCATTAAACGATGTCTCAGCTGGGCTACTGTAAATGAATACCATGGCCTAGGTGGCTTATAAACAACAAAAATTTTCCTTGCAGAGTTGGAGGCTGGGAAGTACAAGATGGGTGTCTGGTGGGGGCTGACATCTTGGTTTCTCTTGCTGTCTCCTCACCGGGCAGAAGGGGTAAGGGAGTTATACCAGGTCTCTTTTATAAAGATACTAATTCCGTTCATGAGCACTCTGTCCTCATGACCCAGTCACCTCCCAAAGGCCCCACCTAGTAATACCACTCTACTGGGGGTGAGGTTTCAACGTATGAAGGCAGAGGGCATAAACATTCAGTCTATAGCAAATGGTAGTGCTGTCATTCATGTTGAGAAATGCTCCTTAAATTCACCAACATTAAAAAGCAGGTGGCGTGTGATGATAATTTTGTGAGAAGGATCTAACAACCACCAATGTACGTTATATTATTAATTTAGATGAGTAGCCTCTATAAAATATTAGAAATAATATTGAGAAAATTAAAAGTGTATATAAAACAAATATGTGCCACTAATGGTTGCAGATCTATATTCCTATGGGAAAATTTACTTTTAATTGCATGAGTTTTGAAATATGTAAGGTCTTCAGGAATTGCAATTTGTATAAAAATGACCTACTTATGGATTAGTATTTGAAAACCACTGCAAAGCTGATGGCCAATGATTTGCCAAGTTGGCCACTATGGGCCATTTTTACAGGCATTGATTATTTGGACAGAAGTGGAATGATCGTCCTACTATTCTACTCAGAAAACAACAGCAAAAGGATACAGGACCATAATGTCGATCAACATGGGCAGAAAAATTTATCTGGTGATTTCCAGGGAAAGCCATTCCCATTGTAGTCTGCAAACAATAAGAGGTGGGCAAAGCTGTGGTCCTGAAACTGTCGTGTGATGGTAAATGTTTAAAAATGTACTCTGGGATTGGAAGAGCCCTGATTTACAGCATTTGCCCCATTCTCATATTGCAAATACTCCTACCATGACCAATTTCAGGCTGAAGTCAAGTCACTCATGAAATTCCTGAAAATTTAACAAGTAACCTTTCTAAGGTGGTGCTAGCTGCCTATAACATACCACTGAAGGGATCTATAGGCAATAGATCTCTATAGAAAAATATGGCCAGTCCTTAATTATCCAGAGGCACATTAAGCCTTTTGCTAGCTAATGAAAATTACAATTCAGAACCTTCCTGCATTTTTTGGTAATTCAGAGGCACAAAATATAAGACTCTCCCCTTTCTTTTCTTAGCCAGCTCTCTTCTTTGTCTATACATCAATGTCACTGTCACAATATTTGATTTGGGTATGTAACCAATATTCTTCAGCTATCTATCTCGGTTCCTCTAAGAGCAGGAGAAAAATGTATATGGGGCTTCCAATTAAGTAAAGTTGACATTCTGATTTGATTAGCAATGATAGACCCTGGGGTTAGATTAGAGACTGGCAATATATATGGTGTCACTTGGAGCAGAGGAAGAACACTAAGGGACCCAATGAATGAATAAGATGAATTCACTGAAGTTGACTTAGCAGCAGACAGATTTGCCTTATTGTACAGACATAGATCTTAGGCACAAGGCTTTCCCCATATTGCCTGGAACTGTAACCACAGCAGTGTATTTTCGTCTTGTCCCTTTCTTTAGTCATAAGTTTTTTTGCTTGCCAATCTCCTGGCCTGGATTTTGATTACCTACCATCCCTTCAGAATATATTTCTTTCCCCTTCTTTCCCAGATTATTTATATAGCTCTCTCTAGGAATTTTTCATCTTCTAGAATAAGATGGAACAGAGGTGCTGCCTTCCCTAGAAATTTTCTTCGCTCATTATAACTGTACATCCATCTCTATCTGCCCTTCAAGACGCAGTTCATATAGTACTTCTTGCCCCCTGCTAAAGCTAGGTGAGCTTGCTCACTCTGAACTTACTTAGCAGTGGTTCACAACCTTCATTGTGCATGGAAATCACTTGAGAAGCTTTTGAAAAATAATAATTGTTTAGGGCCCACCAGAGATTTAGAATTAATTGGTGTGGGGCAGGATGTGAGTTTTGATGTTTTCGAAAAGTAGCCTTGGTGACTCTAATGTGCAGGCAAAATTGAAGACAACTGTTTTATATTAGGATATTCTCTCTCCTTGTTCCACAACTCAAATGCAGTCCAGGCTCCATAAAGTGAACAAAAGTAAGAATGGATCTTTGGGTGGAAAATAGCTTTTACATGCAACTGAAAGAAGCAGGGAGCTCCCAGGCAGCAACTATATACTGAGCCTGTGCCCTGTGGGAAGGGGAAACTCTGGAGGAAGAGTTTAGGAAGACTCAGAAACCATTTCCTGGGATCTAAAATAATCTTGGAACTGAAAGCAATCATAGGGGATGTAGTCCAATGTCTTACATTAAAGAGAAGGAATAGAGACCTGAAGAGTCCCAAGTGACTTTCCCAAGATCATGCAACCTGTGGTTGAAGGGCCAAAAGATAAGCTAATATTTTCAGTGCATACACTGGGCCAAGCCATTTTATACACATTAATTTTACTTTCAAGTATCAATGATTCTTTCCATGTTACTACTTAATAGTATTCTATGCTATATGCCACAGTTGATTTATCTTTGATTTTTTTTAAACAGCATTATTGATGTAAATTTACCTGTCATAAAGTTCACCTGTTTAAAGTGTTCGATTCAATGATTTTCAGTGTATCCATAGAGTGGTACAACCGTCTCCATAATCTAATTTTAGAACTTACTTTTTATCACCTCAAAAGGCAAGCTTGTACTCATTATTCCTCACAGTAATCGTAATAGGTAGGTCTGGTGTTACTTTCCTTCGTGATAGGACTAACAGACGTTCAGTCGTTTGCTCAATGTCACACATCTAGTAAAGGCTAGAGCCAGAATGGAAAGCGAAGACAGTCACATTTCAAAGTCCCCATTAGAACTCCACTCAGGCCAGCCTTGCTTCCACCTACTGTATGGGAGGGAATTCAGTTCAGACAAAAAGTAATTGGATGGATTTTTTTCACAGATTATTTATGGGGAAAGGATCACCCGGAGGAAGAAGGAACAGAGGCAAGTCTCAAAGTCTTTCAATCTTGAGTCATGTTGTCCAGATTGCTGTGTGCCCTGTTGCAAGTCTGACACTTACATTCCACATTGCCTGTCTGCTTATTTAGTCTCCTCTTCTACAGTGCAACATCCTGGAGTATGAGGGCCATAAATTATGCACCTCTGTCTCCCCATCATACCTAACATTATATTTAGCCTGAATACTAGGTTCCCATAGACATCTTAAACAATGAATGAGTTATTCCTGGAATGGCTACAGTATAGCATCCAGATAGCAGATATCTTAGATATTCCCATCATTAAAAAATTACTGGGGGCCAGGCGTGATGGCTCATGCCTGTAATCCCAGCACTTTGGAGGCCAAGGCCCTTGGATCACTTGAAGCCAGGAGTTTGAGACCAGCCTGGTCAACACGGTGAAACCCCTGTCCCTACTAAAAATACAAAAATCAGTCATGTGTGGTGGTGCACATCTGTAGTCCCAGCTACTTGGGAGGCTGAGGTGGGAGAATTGCTTCAGCTCAGGAGGAGAAGGTTGCAGTGAGTTGAGATTGCACCACTGCACTCTAGCCTAGGAGACTGCATGAGACCCCGTCTCAAAAAAAAAAAAAAAAAAGACACCAGTGAAGCTTTATGAAACTGTATGTATATGATTTCACTGGTAACAGAAACATATAATTTGTTTTATCTAAATATTAAAAAAATAATAAAAATTCTACGTTTTCTAATAAATTATTGATATTAATTTGGTCATCAAAATGTATAACATATACATAGATTTATCCAATTTGGGTTCTTTTTGAAAACGACTGACCTTCAAGTGGTAAAGTCTTTGTCATGGTTTCTTAATGAGTTTCTAAGAAAGAACCATGAGTTCCTAATATATTTGCCTCATAATTATACCTTATGATTGTGTGTGCAGAAAAGTAAGTGGCCTGTAGTCACAAGTTCCAGCAGAATCCTTTGGAGTTTTAATTACACAGCACTGCCACCTAGCATCAACCGCACAGACTTTTTAAAAAATTATTATTAAAAAAAGAATTGAGGTTTCTCAGTATTTAAAATATTATTAAAGGGATCAGTCTGCAATCTTAAGAAGCACGGACTGAGATTACTTTAGGAAGTATTTGCAGCAGCTTCCAGCCAACGCTATTTACTTGAAAACCCTTGTGACTGGGAGTGAATTGGTGTCAATGAAGAAAGGGGTTGTGAAATCTGCTGAAGAGTTTCAAATGTCAGAGCTGCATATTCATAAGCTGCAGGCACCTGTGGCCGAGCTGTGCTATCTTCCTGCAGATTCCTAGCGCTGCAGTGTTCGGAAGGGCAATGGAAGTGGTTTCCAAATGGCATTGTTGTTTATTTGCATATTAATCTCCTATATATATAATGATAATATATATGTAATGAGTGATATATATATGTGATATGTGCGATATATATATATATATATATATATATATATATATAAAAGAAAGAGAGGTGAGTGGAGAAGGTGGACTAGCAGGTTTCCTCTGCCATCCTGGGAAGTCCACAGAAGCCGGCTACGAGGCGAAACAGAAGATATTAGTCCTCTTTGCCATTTCTATTGGATGTCCCCTCATGTGATGGACAATGCTATTGCAGGACCCAGGTCTCAATCTTCACAGTTCCCAAACTGTGCTTAAAAAAACACATCAAAACAAATCAATAGTATTTAAGAGGGGTAAAACATCGCGCTGAGATTGATGCTTTCCATAATGAGCCCTTTATGAGATGTAATGCCAACTGTTAATCAATAGACATGCCAGAACTGCCTCTAATACAACCTTGTAGAGTTTTTTTTTAATTAATCCTTATTAAAAATATTGACTTGTTGTGACTTGCCGGGGTTGCTCCTGGCTCTGTTTTTTATCCTAATTAGGAGGTTATGCTGCACTGCTTAGGCTGAAGATAATAATGTAATGATTGTTGTCTTAAAATCTAAGAATCAATATAAGATCCTATCAAATTGTGCCAAGTGTCACAATTATGAAAATTGCTTGAGAATTTAAAAGCTTTATGAGAGTGGGAATTTTTTTAGTTTTTAAATTTTTTCCACCTCCTGGTTGCTTATTTCTACACTTTTCTCAGAATTAGGTAGGTTCAAAAAGTTTTTGTGTTTTTAAAAGGGCTTTCTCAAAACATTGTATTTTAACATTCCATCTTGTGAGGGAGCTGCCGTCTTCTGGGTTTCAATTGTTTAAAAGGATCCCCTCTCTCCAACTTCACACATCTCAAAAGACACGTGTACCTTAACAACTTGGCAAAGTTCTAGCATGAAAGGAAAAATGGAGTATCTGAAGATCTTTCCAGGGGTGTTACTAAATGAAAGACACACAAGAAAAGAAAAAATAAATGAATAAAAGAAAACAACTTGTTGCTTTTCCAAGAGACCCAAAATGTGACAGTTGGGAAGAATGTAATAATAATGAGAAGTATAATGGTAGTTAAGATACACATAGGACTTCCTTAGGCAAAATAAGGGTATCATTTTCAGTTCTTGATATATATGAACTTCTTCAATACTCATTGTGGTCCTAGAAGAATTGCACTCTAGTTATTCCTATTTTACAGATGAGCCAGTTGAGGCACAGAGGATTGAATTTACTTGCCCAATGTCACATAGGAAGTAGCAAAGATTGTAAAGCCAATCCTCTGGCTTTTTTGAGTCTGTCTGTGCTATTAATCACTGTCCATCAAATCAGATAATTAACTGTCTGTCAAATCAGAAGCACAGCCTCTTCTCTTTGAGATTGAAGAAGTTAGGTGGGGCTCAACAAATTGAAATAACATTTCTCAAGGCCTCAGCCAATAGTAAACTGTTGCATATGCCGGGCATAGAGGCTCACACCTGTAATCCCAGCATTTTGGAAGGCTGAGTTGGGAGGATCACTTGAGCCCAGGAGTGCCAGGCTGTAGTGAGCTATGATGGCGCCGTTGCGCTCCAGCTTGAATGATAGGGTGAGACCCAGTTTCGAAACAAACAAACAAACAAGCAAAACCAAACGAAATAAACAAACAAAACATGGATACCCCTATGTTAACAGATACTACAAATCTTGATCTCTTCTAGCCTCCGTGTTGAAGTTGTTATCCCTGAGGGTGATCAGACCAGTGCTAATAAGCAATATTGTGCAAAGCCAGGGAGTCTCAGCCTCCTTGTGACCAGCTCTTTACAGGGCCATTGTTCTTATGAAAATTAGGGAGGGATGTTAATGGAGGGAAGCTCCACTGTTTAGCCCTATGTTTGTGAATAAGGAAAATGTTTTCCTTCTATAGCCTCTTTAGAGACAATTAAGCATTAGCTTTTGTTGGATGCTAAATTATGAGTGAATTTAGTTTAAAGTATGTGAACCATGCACCCTTTGAAATTTGCCTGAAAAGGCTCATTATAAAACTAATGCTATGAAAAAGCACTCCCTTTCAGATTAGGGAAAGCACCTGAATAGTTTTCATAAGTGGCTGCGCATCGCTTGAAAGCATTCTAGTGTTGCCTGAAATGCTTTCAACACACCTTTCAACTAGGAAATTTCACATTCAGCATATCTGTAGTTCTACAAGACTTTCAATAATATTTAAATTGGTTAACTGTATTTCTTTTATATCTGTTTTAATGCTGTTATTGATTTGAGGTAGATAAACTTGATTGTGCATGAAATCTTATTTTTCCACACAAAGGAGTTATGATTTGCGTATATACAGAAGAGAACCGTACCTTTAAATGGACCAGGCCTCCGCAGTGCAAGGGTTTGGGTTAGATAGATGTTTGTTGGCCCTTTGAACTATACTGGTAGTGACACCAACATTTGTTTCCCCAAAAGTCAGTGCTGCAAAAGAGGCCTTAGATGATACCTCTTTCTTAAGAGGTATCCTCTTGGGAGGAGACTCTTAAGTCTTGGTATGAGACTAAATCCTTCCATTAAGAACTCAAGGTTTTTACTTTGTGTGTTTGTTCGTTTTTGGCACTTATAGACACTATGATTCCTATAGCCAGTAGTGTTAGCCTCTTTCTTATGGTCACAAGGAAGCTAACAACCCAACTTGTGGATATTTCCACAATATGGTAGACAATGTAAAATTTTAAATTATTTTAAACTGTGTATTTTATAAGCCAAAACAAGGACATAGCTCATTTTATTTTACTGCTCACATGTATAATAAACCTATTAGATTATTAGATCACAAATAAGAATCCATGTGTGATACCTGAAGCACTGAGCTGCAAGGGGCACCTATGTTCTTAAAGAGTTTCTGCATCATGTATAGGTGCATGACTGGTAGCACAGTCATAAGGGCCAGACAGGACTGTGTTCAAATCTCAGCCCTGCTGCATGTTTTAGCTTTGTTACCTTAGGCAAATTACATCATCTCTTGGACTCTTAATTTCTTTGTCTGAAAAATGAGGATGATAGTACTAATCTAATAAATAAACAAATGAGTAAGAACCTCAGTCACAGCCCTTTATTGAATGCCCTCTGTGTATCATACACATATTTTTTTTTTTTAGATGGAGTCTCACTCTGTTGCACCCAGGCTGGAGTGCAGTGGCACAATCTCAGCTCCCTGCAACCTACGCCTCCTGGGTTCAAGCGATTCCCCTGCCTCAGCCTCTCAAGTAGCTGGAATTACAGGAGCCCACCACCAAGCTCAGCTAATTTTTTGTATTTTTGGTAGAAATGGGCTTTCACCATATTGACTAGGCTGGTCTCAAACTCTTGATCTCAGGTGATCCGCCCACCTTGGCCTCCCGAAGTGCTGGGATTACAGGCATGAGCCACCGCACCCGGCTGTATCAAACACTTTATAAGGGTTTGGGGATGCAGCCGTGATGCCGACGGATATGGTCCCTGCTTTTTGGGGGCCTATAGTCTAGTCATGGAAATGAATTGGAAGGGCAAATGTGGAAGTGACTGCCTGTAAGCCCCAAAGTAAATGGTAAGCATGCGGTGAATATGCAGGTATGGCAAATGAAGAGAAAAGCAATGAAAAGAATGTTTCAGAGTTTGGATACTGAAGTGACATTTTTTGTGCTTTATGCCCATAACTGACCTAGTAAGGTTAGTATATGAAAATAGAGCCAATACGATACTCATGTGCAAAAGCAGGTAAAGAGAAAATGAGGTCTCCTATGTGTGTGGGAACCTGTGGATGGCTGCTTTCCATTGACTCTTGACAGTTTAAGTTTTTTTCTTGAGCTAATCCCTATAGTAGTGATATTTTTAAGGAATCCAAGGAAACACAAATACCTGCAAGTAGCAAGCAATTTATAGAATACCAAAAAACTTTGGTGACATTTACATGTTTAATTTTAGCAAGGATGCTAAGGAACACATTGAAATATAGTAAAACACTAACTTTGCACCTGAAGAAAGATGTATTTGTTCAAGGCCATGCAACCAGTGAGGAGCAGGAGGTAGAAATTCAGCTCTCCAGGAATCTTCTGCTTTATAACTTATCTTCTTTCTGCATCCAAATTCAGTACTTTTGGTTTAATATCGCAGATTAAATGTACTCGTTAAAGACAGACATGTACAACATGGCTAGTTATTGTAGGTAAGTTGAAGGTGACCATTGCCTATAGACTTCTATTTGAAAGACCGATGAGTACAGTAAATGCAGTGGAATATTTATTGAAATTTCATATTCAAGGAAAAATTTGCTGCATAGCTCAATTCTACGTCTTTTGGGGTTATGCAATAAATACTCTTTATCCCAGTGTTAAAGCTGACTAAGAACTGTTTCCTTAGAAAAAAATTGGCCCAGCTGAAAGGGACTTTTTTCAATTGCCACTAGAAATGGAATTTCAGCATCTCAAAGCACGTGCCTTAATTTAGATTTGTATTTGTAATAAAAAGATCAGGATGATCCCTCTGCACAGATGATGGCCAAGCAAATGAATCTGCCTTCACATACGCAATGGAGGATGTTGACACACCAGGCTCTTGTGTTTGAATACAACCTTAAACTTTTTATAAATTATTATCCAAAACACAGTGGTCAGAAGTACTATCTATAGAAGACTCCCAAAAGGGCCTCTTTCTCTGAAACGCTCAGTTTTGAATTGCACAGTTTTGGTTCCTTGTAGAATTGCCTTTGCAAATTGTGATTTATTATCATGTTATCAGACTGCACTGATGTAAACTTTTAGAAATAATGACATAAAATACATTGTTAGATATAATGACTTAGAGGAGGACGTTGCCTATCACAGCTAATAGTTTTCTTCTTTATAAAGATTAATCAGTGTCTGGAAAAATGAATCACTTTTATTTTATGGACACTGTATAGCACCTATGATTCTCTCTTTGCTTTGGCTGCTAGGAAACATGGACAATAAATTTATAGTCTACCTTAAGCTTTGACCAGAACTGTTTACATCCCATTCACAAAGATGACCTTCATCCATTTCTGTTGCTGTTTGTGTTCACTCTTATTTTCTTTCAGCTTCAATTTCCTACAGTTGTTTATTTTATTCTAAAAACATTGCAAAAGCTGCTTCAAATTTTTGAAAAAAATATGGGAAATGAAAAATGCAGATATATGAACACACACATAAAATACAGCCATTTGATGTCCTTTCAATGTGCATGCCATTATTTCATGTCTAATTTAAAGTACATGTGAATTGTAGAAAAAGTTTAGAAAGGGAAAAATAAGGCTAGATATTAGGAAGACAATAGTCTTTGAATAGAATTTTTTTATTCTAAGTAGATTAAAATTTTTTTGACATATTATATTTTTACATATTCATGGGGTACTTGTGAAATTTCATTACATGCAAAAAATGTGTAATGATCAAGTCTGTATACTTAAGAGTGTCCATCACCCAAGTGTTTATCATTTCTATTTGTTGGGTACATTTCTGGTACCCGTTTCTAGCTGCTTTGAAAGATACAATACATTGTGGTTAACTACAGACACCCTACTCTTCCTTGGATCATAAGAACTTTTATTCCTTCTATCAACTTGTTCGTTTGTACCCATTAAACAACCTCTGTTTAACTCCCCCACCCCCACCCCCACCCCCACCCACCCCCATACACCCTTCTCAGTCTGTATCTATCCTTTCTAACTCCATGTGATCAACTTTTGTAGCTCCCACATATGAGTGGGAACACACAATTATTTGTCTTTCTGTGCCTGACTTGTTTCACTTAACATAATAACCTCTGGTTTTATCAATGTTGCTGCAAATGGCATGATTTCATTCTTTTCTCAATGGCCAGATAATGTTCCATTGTGTTTATATACCACGTTTTCTTTACCTATTTATCCACTGATGGATACTCACTAAGCTTGATTCCAAATCTTTGCTATTACAAATACTGCCGCAATAAACATGCTGGCGTCCTTTTGATATATTGATTTATTTTCCTCTGAATAAATATCCAGTAGTGGCATTGCTCGATTGTACGGTAGCTCTATTTTTAGTTTTTTGAGAAATCTCCATACTGTTTTCCATAGTGGCTGTACTAATTTACATTCGCATCAACAGTGTATATGTTCCCTTTTCCCCACAAACTTGCCATCATCTGATATTTGTTGTCTTTTTTTAATAGTAGCTATTTTGACTAGTGTAAGATAATATCTCTTTGTGGTTTTGATTCACATTTCCCTGATGATTAGTGATTTTGAGCATTTTGTCATATACCTGTTGGCCATTTGTATGTCTCCTTTCGAGAAACATCTATCATGTTCTTTGCCCCGCTTTTTAATGGGATTATTTGTTTTTGTATGTTTATGTTGTTTGAGTTCCTTATATATTCTGGATATTCATTCCCTGTTGGATGAGTAGTTCACAAATTTTTTCTCCTTTTCAAAAGGTTACCTCTTCATTTTGTTGATTGTTTCTTTTGCTGTGCAGAAGCTTTCTAGCTGAATATAGTCCTATTTATCTGTTTATGTTTTTGTTGTCTGTGCTTTTGAGGTCATAGGCATAAAATACTTGTCTAAACCAATATCCTGAATAGTTTTTTCTGTTTTCATCTAGTGGCTTTATTGTTTTGGATCTGAATTTAAGTCTTTAATCTATCTTGAGTTGATTACTGGATGGGGTGAGAGATAGGTATTGAGTCTCATTATTCTGCATATGATTATTGAGTTTCCCAACATCATTTATTGAAGAAGTTGTTCTTTCCCCAATATCTGTTTTTGATGACTTTGTCAAAGATCAGCTGGCTGTAAATATGTGGGCTTATTTCTGCATTTTCTACTCTGTTCCATTGGTTTATGTGTCTACATTAATACCAACATCATGCTGTTTTGTTTACTATAGCCTTGTGATATACTTGGGAGCCTGGTAGTGTGATGCCTCTAGCCTTGTTCTTTTTGCTCAGGATTACTTTGGCTATTCTGGCTATTTATTTTTGTTCAATACAAACTTTAGGATTTTTTTTATTTCTGTGAAAATTTTTCTGTGAAAAATTATATTAGTATTTTGATAGATATTACATTGAATTTATAGACTGCTTTGAGCAGTATGGTAGTTTTAACAATATTAATTGTTCTAATCCATTGGCATGGGATGTCTTTCCATTATTCTGTGTCCTCTTCAATTTATTTCATCAGTGCCTTATAGTTTTCCTTGTGAAGATCTTTCACCTCCTTGGTTAAATATATTTCTAAGTATTTTGTTGTTTTTCATGGCTTACATAATTGGGATTGCCTTCTTAATTTCTGTTTCATCTATTTTATTTTTGGTGTATAGAAATGCTATTGATTTTTGTATGTTTATTGTGTATCCTGCAACTTTACTGAATTTGTATATCAGTTCTAAGAGTATTTGGTAGAGTGTTTTGGTTTTTCTCAATGTAAGATTAGGTCATCTGTAAAGAGGGACAACATATTTTCCAATTTCAATGCCTTTTAGGGCTTATAGCACTGTGTTGAATTGGAGTGGTGAAAGTGGTCATTCTTGTCTTGGTACAGTTCTTAGAGGAAAAGCTTTCAACCTTCTCCCATTCAGTATAGTGTTAGCTATGGGTTTTTCATACATGCTCTTTATTATTTTGAGGTATGTTCGTTTAATGCCTAGTTTGTAGAAGGTTTTTTTTATGAAGTGATGTTGTGTTTTGTCAAATGCTTTTTCTGCAGCTATTCAGATAATCATATAGTTTCTATCCCTAATTCTGTTGATGTGATGTATTAAGTTTATTGATCTGCATATGTTAGACCATCCTTGAATCCCTGGGATAAATCCCAGTTGATCATGATTAAGTTATCTTGTTGATGTGCTATTGGATTCAGTTTGCTAATATTTTGTTGAGAATTGTTTGGTTCTGTGTTCATCAGGGATAATGGCCTATAGTTTTTATTTTTTGTTATGTTCTTGTCTGGGTTTGGTATCAGGGCAATGCTGGCCTCACAGAATGAGTTAGGAAGAATTTCTTTCTCTTAATTTTTTTTAATAGTTTGAGAAGGATTGGTATTCTTTCTTCTTTATACACTTGGTAGAATTCATTAGTGAATATATCCAGTCCTTGGCTTTTCTTTGTTTAGAACTTTTTGTGAATGATTCAATCTTGCTACTTGCTATTGGTCTGTTTAGGTTTTCTGTTTCTTTCTGATTCGAACTTGGTAGGTTTTATGTTTCCAGGAATTAATTTGTTTCCTCTAGGTTTTCTAGTTTATTAGCAAATAGTTGTTCATAATAGTCTCTAATGATCTTTTGTATTTTTGTTGTATCAGTTGTAATGCATCCTTTTTGATTTATGATTTTGTTTATTTGGGTCTTCTTTTCTTGGTTAGTCTAGCTGCAGTATATCACTTTTGTTTATTTTTTCAAAAAACTTTCCACTTTTTTCATCATTTGTATTGATTTTTAGTCTCTATTTTGTTTAATTCTGCTCTGATCTTCTTTCTAAAATTTCTTCTTCTAATTTTGGGTTTGGTTTATTCTTTCTTTTCTAGTTCCCTGAGGTGCATTGTTACATTTTTAATTTGCAATCTCCCTACTTTTTTGATGTAGGCATTTAGCCTTTTCTCTTAGCAATTCTTTTGCCATAACCCACAGATTTTGGTATGGAATATTTCCATTTTCATTTGTTCTGAGAAACTTTTTGACTTCCTTTTAATTTCTTCATTGACCAAACAGTTATTCAGGAGCGTGTTGTTTAATATCCATGTACTTGTATAGTTTCTAGAGTTCCTCTTGGTATTGATTTCTAGTTTTATTCCAAGTCTGAGAAGATACTTGTTATGTCAAGTACCGATTTTAAAAAAACTTGTCAAAGCTTATTTTGTGGGAGATTTAAAAAAATTTGTTGAGGCTTGTTTTGTGGGCTAACATATGTTCTATCCTGGAGAATGTTTCATGTGCTGATGAGAAGATGTATATTTTGCAGTTGCTGAATAAAATGTTCTATAAATGTCTGTTAGGTTCTTTTAGTCCAAAATCTACTTTAAATCCAATGTTTCTTTGTTAATTTTCTGTCTAAATTATCCACCTAATGTTGTAAGTCAGGTATTGAAGTTCCCCACTATTATTGCCATGAGATCTATTTCTTTCTTTAGATCTAGTGATATTTGTTTTATGAATCTGGATGCTCCAATGTTGGGTGCATAAATATTTAGGATTGTTATATCCTCTTGCTGGATTGATCTCTATCATTATATAGTAACTATATATATATGTGTGTATATATATGTGTGTGTATATATATGTAATGTATATATATATTACTGTTTATAATTTAAAGTCTGTTTTAAGTATAGCTGCTCTTGCTGGCTTTTCGTTTCTATTTGCATTGAATATCTTTTTCCATCTCTTTACTTTGAGTTTATTTTTCTTTAGAGGTACAGTGCATTTCTTGTAGACAGCATACAGTTGGATAATTTTTTTTATTCGTTCAGCCAGTCTATATCTTTTAAGTTGAGAATATTTGCAATTTATGTTGAATGTTATTATTGATATGTGTGGTTTTGTTCCTGTTATATTGTTCATTGTTTTCTAGTTCTTTCATATATTCTTTGTTCCTTTATTTTTCTCTTAGTTTGTTATAGTAGTTTGGTGGATTTTTGTAGTGGTACCATTTGAGTCCTTTCTGTTTCTTGTTTGTGTGTTTGGTTTACCCGTAAGTTTTATACTTTTGTGTGTTTTCATGATTGTAAATGTCATCCTTGCACTTCCGAGTTTAAAACCCTCTTGGGCATTTCTTGTAGGGCCAGTCTAATGGAAATGAATTCCCTCACTCTTTGCTTGTTTGGGAAAGACTTTATTTCTCCTTCATTTATGAAGGATACTTTTGCTGGATATAATATCCCCGGGTAAATTTTTTTTCTTTCAGCACTTTGAATATATCATCCCATTATTTCCTGGTCTATAAGGTTTCTACGAAGAAATCCGCTTTTGCTCTGATGGGGGTTTCTTTATAGGTGAAGAAATGCTTTTCTCTTACTGTTTTAGATTTCTTTGTCTTTGACATTAGAGTTTGACTGTAATGTGCCATGAAGATCTTTCTGCTTTGTATCTATTTAATGATCCCTGAGCCTGCTGTATCTGGATGTCTAAATCTCTTGCTAAACTTGGGAGTTTTACTTCTACTATTTCGTTAAATAGGTTTTCCAACCCTTTCATTCTCTCTTTACAACTGAGACATCAGTAATTTGTACACTTGGTTGTTTTATGGTGTCCCATATGTCACAAAATCTTTGCTCATTCTTTTTTATTTTTTTCTTTATTTCTGTCTGACTGGGTTATTTGTAAAGACCTGTCTTCAAGTTCTGAGATTCTTTCTTTTTCTTCTTTATTTTATTTTATTTTATTTTATTTTATTTTTTGACTGAATCTTGCTCTGTCACCCAGGCTGAAGTACAATAGCATTATTTTGGCTAACTGCAACCTCTGCCTCCTGGCTTCAAGTGATTCTCATGCCTCAGCTTCCCAGGTAGCTGGGGACTACAGGTGTGCATCACCACGCATAGCTAATTTTTGTATTTTTAGTAGAGACGGGATTTCACCATGATGGCCAGGCTGGTTTCGAACTCCTGACCTCAAGTTATCTGCCCACTTCAGCTTCCCAAAGAACTGGGATTACAGGCATGAGCCACCACACCTGGCCTGAGATTCTTTCTTCTGCTTGATCTTGTCTATTGTTGAAACTTTCAAATGTATTTTGTATTTCATTCAATAAATTCTTCATTTCCAGAATATTTTTGTTCTTTTTTGTGATGTATGTCTCTGTGGTAAATTTCTCATTCATATCCTGAATTATTTTGTGATTTCTTTGTATTATTTTTCTGAATTGTCTTTTATCTCACTGAGCTTCTTCATCAAAATTTTGAATTTCTTTTTGAGATTTCGTGACTTTCTTTTTGTTCTGATCTGTTGCTGGAGAATTGTGTTCTCTCAGAGGTGCAATATTTCCTTGATTTTTCATGTTTCCTGTGTCCTTACATTGATAATCTGGGCGTGTGGTGTAACAGTCACTTCTTCCAATTTTTTTTTTTTTTTGAGATGGAGTCTTGCTCTGTCACCCAGGCTGGAGTGCAGTGGCACAATCTCAGCTCACTGCAAGCTCCGCCTCCTGCATTCACACCATTCTCCCGCCTCAGCCTCCTGAGCAGCTGGGACTGCAGGTGCCCGCCACCATGCCCGGCTAATTTTTTGTATTTTTAGTAGAGACAGGGTTTCACCATTCACAGGATGGTCTCAATCTCCTGACCTTATGATCCACCCACCTCGGCCTCCCAAAGTGCTGGGATTACAGGCGGGAGCCACCGCGTCCAGCCCCAGTTTTTTAAATTTGATTTCATAAGGGAGTTTCCTCCCCGCCACCCAAAGATGTATCTGTTGTGTTCATTGGGTATGTCACTTTGGCTTTGAATCTGGATGTGTGAAGTGGTGTAGACTCTGTATGATTTCTTCAGCTGTAAACAGCATCAGTGGTGTCCGTGATTTTGTTGGTGACTTAAGGTATAGTTATTAGTGGAGGCTGTGGTAAAGTTTTGCTGATGCTGGAATGCCACATAGGTCAGTCTGCAGGCCCCAGTGGTGGCAGTTGTTGGCTAATTGTGCCTGTCCTTGGGCCACAGGGCAGCATACACTGGCACCAATTTAGCAGATCCAGGCAAACCAATTCTTGGTCCTCTAGATAGCTTGCTCAGGTGCCAGAAATGACAGTGGTGGGCTGGGTGGCTGAGCAGGTTCTGAACACTGCACAGTGGATGTGGTGTAGGTGCTGGAAATAACAGTGGTATGGTATAACAAACCTCTGAAACCCAACTAGTCCAGGCTGGTGTTGAGGGCAATGGCTGAGGAGGATTGGGCAGGCTGGTTTCCAGACCTGCAGTGGCAGGTGCAAGTGGGTGCCAGCTCTGGTGGTAGCAGCACATTGAGTGGGCTTGACCTCAGAGCCCAAGGGAAGTTTCAGATGCCACTGGGGATAGACTGGGCTAAGAAATCCCCATGTTCCTGGATGGGTGCTCAGGGACTAGGGGCATGTGGAGCCAGGCCAGACTGAGCTTGCAGGTTCACTGGTGGTGTGCATAGATCCTGGCTGTGGTATGCTAAGATGGGGTGAGCCCCAGGCTGTCAGGGAATGCTCAGGTGTAAGTGGTAGCAAATGTACTGAGGCCCTGCTACAAGGGAAGGCAGGATTGGTTTCCCTGGGAACAGCTTCAGGAAGACAGCTTCTAGGACATTGGGTTCACTTTTGCCTTGGCCCACAGCATTCCATAGCTGTAGCAGTCATGTACACTGAAATTTGTCTTCAGGGCATATGGGAATGTGTAGCAGCCTCTCTTTGGTGGGATGGGCAGGATTCCTTCTTGTAGCTCCTACCTCAGCCCAGTTGCAGGGCAGAATGCTGTCTGGTGTGAGCTGAGCTCTTAAAGTGGCACTGTGCTGCCACTGCTTAGGGCTCCGGGATTTGTAGGACACAGCATGAGTTCTCTCTCTGGAGCAATGTCTCTGAACAGTTTCCAGGGAAACTGTTAGTCTCAGGGCCTGGGAAGGTTAAGGAGCTCTCCCCTGACTAGGATTATAGGAGTCTGCTGTGGAAATGTGGACTACTGGGGGTCTCTTACTAAACCTTACCCTGCAATGGGGGCCTTTCCTGATTCTCAGCTGATCCCAGCAAAACAAGCTGCCTGGCTTCCCTCTCCTTCCTTGTTTTAGGGGTTTCCTGACACTTCTCTGTTGAATTGCAGTGTTCTCTCTTGGATGATCTATTTGAAGTGTGATTATCCAGTCACTATTTTGGTTCTTCTTAGTGGAGGAGGTGAGTAGGAGATGCCTCTAATCAGCCATTTTGAAGCCCCTCCTCTGAGTAGGAGTTTTAATGGCTTTCAAATCTAGTTGCACATCAGAATCATCAGTAGATATATTTTTAAAATGCTGAGTGTTGGATTTTATCCCCCCAAATTTTGGTATTTTAGAGATAGGATGCAGCTCTGGCCTCTTCATTTTCTAAAGAACCAGAGACAATGTTGATGCAAAGCCAGGATGGAGATCTACCAACAAAATTGCTTAATGAGTAAGAATCTGTTAGAATATAATGTATATTAGAAATGTAATGTAAACTTGTTCAAAAGCTGAGCATCAGCTTACTTGGAAAGTGATATGGTTAGGCTGTGTGTCTCCACCCAAATCTCGTCTTGAATTGTAATTCCATAATCCCTACTTGTAGTGGAAGGGACCCAGTGGGAGTAATTGAATCTTGGGGGCAGTTTCTCCCTTGCTGTTCTGGTGATAGTGAGTTCCCCTGAGATCTGATGGTTTTATAACTGTCTGGCATTTCCACCACTTGCACTCATTCTCTCTCCTGCTGCCCTGTGAAGAGCTGCCTTCTGCCATGATTGTAAGTTCCCTGAAGCCTCCCCAGCCATGCAAAACTGTGAATCCACTAAACCTCGTTTCTTAATAAATTACCCAGTCTCGAGTATTTCTTCATGGCAGCATGAGAATGGAATAATACAGTAAATTGGTACTGAGACTGGAGCACTGCAGCAAAGGTACCCGAAAATGTGGAAGCGACTTTGGAACTGAGTAATAGGCAGAGGTTGGAACAATTTGGAGGATTCAGAAGAAGACAGGAAGATGTGGGAAGGTTTGGAACTTCGTAGAGACTTGTTAAATAGCTTTGACCAAAATGCTGATAGTGATATGGACAATGAAGTCCAGGCTCAGATGGTCTCAGATGGAGATAAGAAACTTGTTGGGTACTGGAATAAAGGTAACTCTTACTATGTTTTAGCAAGGAGGCTAGCGGCATTTTGATCCCTCCCTAGAGATCTGTGGAACTTAGAATTTAAGAGGATGATTTAGGGTGTCCGGCAGAAGAAATTTCTAAGCAGCAAAGCATTCAAGAAGTGACTCAGGTGCTCTTAAAATCATTCAGTTTTAGGTATTCACAAAGATAAGGTTTGGAATTGGAACTTAAATTTAAAAGGGGAGCAGAGCATAAAAGTTCAACAAATTGCAGCCTGACAATGCAGTAGAAAAGAAAAACCCATTTTCTGAGGAAAATTCAAGCCAGCTGTAGAAATTTGCATAAGTAATGAGAAGCCAAATGTTAATTGTTAAGACAATGGGGAAAATATCTCCAGGGCATGTCAGAGACCTTCACAGACCTGGAGGCCTAGGAGGAAACCATGGTTTTTACGGGCCTTTCTGCTTTCTGCATTCTTGGGACTTGGTGCCCTGCATGCCAGCTGTGGCTTAAAGGGACCAATGTACAGCTCAGGCCATTGCTTGGGAGGATTCAAGCCCCAAGTATTGATGACTTGCAGGTGGTGTTAGACCTGTGGTTGCACAGAAGTCAATAATTGAGGTTTGGGAACCTCCACCTAGATTTCAGAGGATGTATGGAAACACCTGGATGTCTAGGGAGAACTTTCCTGCAGGGGTGGAGCACTCATGGAGAACCTTTTCTAGGGCAGTGCAGAAGGGAAATATAGGGTCGGAGCCCCCACACAGAGTCCCCATTGGGGCACTGCCTAGTGGAGCTGTGAGAAGACGGCCACAGTCCTCCAGTCCCCAGAATGATCGATTCACCAACAGCTTGCACTGTGCACCTGGAGAAGCTGAAAACACTAAACGCCAGCCTGTGAAAGCAACAAGCAACTGTGAGTCCATTAAACCTCTTTTCTTTCTTTTTTTTTTTTTCCAAGACAGAGTCTCGCTCTGTCACCTAGGCTGGAGTGCAGTGGTGTGATCTTCGCTCACTGCAACCTCTGCCTTCCAGGTTCAAGCAATTCTCCTGCCTCAGCCTCCCGTGTAGCTGGGATTACAGGCCCCTGACACCGCTGCTAGCTAATTTTTGTATTTTTAGTAGAGACAGGGTTTCCCCATGTTGTCTCAAACTCTTGACCTTGTGATCTGCCTGCCTCAGCCTCCCAAAGTGCTGGGATTACAGGCATGAGCCACCACCCCAAGCCTAAACCTCTTTTCTTTATAAATTACCCAGTCTTGGGTATTTCTTCACAGCAGTGTGAGAACAGACTAATACAAACAGAAAAAAATAATTGCTTAAAATCTACCAAACATGTGCTGAGTTCCTACTATATGCAAAGCTCTATGTCAGGTTACAACAGAGAATTTTCAAGTTGCCTTGGCACCACAGAGTAAATTGAATAATGGCTGTCCTTTATTGCATCATCACCACCATTACCCAAAAACATATGTTAAAACCTACTCTAGCAAAGCAATTTGCTATGTGCTGGAGATACAAAGTACTCCAAGATATTGCCCTTACAGTCAAGGAGAGTCAACTACTTGGACAGACAGGACATGTACATAAAAAAGATAATTAACAATGTCAGGTAGCATATGCTGAGTGACAAATCAGTGGCAGCAACAATAAATACTCTGAGTTTCGTGGAGGGAGATCATTACTATGAGCTCTGGGGTTGGAGGCCTGATAGAGGAAGTGGAATGCAAAGTCTGACCTTGCTGTTTGTGTAGGAATTAGGTAAATATTTTCCTAAAAGTCAGTTTTCTAAAATATAACTGTAGCTGGTTGGCTGCTCATGCATATGTACTCAAACTTTCTTTTAAAATGAAGGCCATATCATTGTATGTGTAACTAGGGGTTTTAGGAAAATAGTGGCCCCCCTTCTTTTTAAAAATTTTTCATGTATAGCTCAGTGTCTAAAACTATCAAGCAGGTAACAAGTTATAAATATATATTTTTGGGGAAGGGCAAAAAGCTCCTCCCTACCTGTAAAATTCCATCCATTTATGAAGGGGTTCAGTATTTTCACTAGGTTTCAACCCATCTTGAGTTGACTGCTGTCTAGCAGAGAGTTTATTGTATTTCAGTCTAAAAGCAAATCGGCTTTATTACAATTAGGGAGAGTGAAATTGTGCTTAACAATTTTTCCATTATAAAAATAAGAAAATGCTTGTTAACATATAATGTATTCACTTAATACGATAAGAAAAGCACTTGATTTCATTTTTCCCCTAAGTATAAAAGCCATTTAGAAAGAGTTGTTTTTATAGTGACTCAACAAAAATATCTCAGCCAAGACTGAAAGCTAGCATCAGTGAGTATAAGAAAATTATGTCTAATTTTTTTTAATTCTGCAAAATTCTCAATCTATGTATGACAGGCTTATATGGAAAACAAGATTTATAGAATGAGCTGAAAATTAATAAACAATTACAGCTCATAGTGAAATGGTGCTTTAAAAAAGGATGAAAATAAAAAAAAGAACCTTATGGTTTTTTTATAAGCATGGGTAAAAATCCATGAAAACACCCGAAAATGCCCAGATGCTTTCCATCAAGCAAGTAAAGAGCACTTTAAAATGTCTCTGATAGAACTCGGTACAGAGAAAATAGCATTGGTCTAACTTTAATAAGTGGAGAGCTACAAATAACATACGAGACTGGTTCCCCCGAGTTACCAACTCTAGCTCTGGCTTTGTGTATCCAGATGAAACATGAAGAATTTATTCAGTAATGAGACCTCACACCCAGGCTAAGGGAAACAAATCCAATTTTTAAAAATTCTTTTTCTAACGGAAGTCCTTTTTTCCTCTTCCTCTAGCTTTTGGCTCATCCTTCATTTTTTTACTCTTCTTCGCTCTAACTGCCAGAGCTAAAGAACTTCATTATGGTAACAGTGAGGAATATGGCCTTGAGGCTGAGAGGTTTTTGAAGGTTCAACAATTGAGGCATTTTTTGTCATAATTATTAAATGGCCGGACTCTGCTTTGTTTCATCAGGACTCTGCTGTATACAGACAAAATAGAACCGCATACTATTTTGAAGTAAAAATCAACAGTAACCCATTTCTTAGAAGCCAGGCTACTTGAAGAGGTCAACTTGAAAATGTCTGACTTTTATCAGACCCTGCCCATCACAACTGTGGGGCTCTTGTGAATGAGGATGATTTCACATACATACAGGAAAGGTTGATTATATTTGGCACAAGCAGGTCTCTGATACATTTCAAAACAAATAGAAATTTGAAGACTTGAGTCACGATGTTTAAAAACTGAGCATTGTGGCTTGTCCTCCATCATGGGCAAAGAGATTATATATAATGGAACAGAGAATGAAACATTTAAAAATGTTATGAAAATGACATATCCCCCTTCCATTTTTTATATCAATTTGAGCATATTTTATGCTGTTTCCTCTCTACCTTGTATGGTTTCCAGTGTGTATGACTGCTTCTCAGTGTACCCGCTTTGCCACCCCTGTTTCTTTATCCATGATAATCTTTCCTCTGGAATACCTGCAGATATTAGTTCTCTAGGATGACCATAACAACGTACCACAAAGCAAGTGGCTTAAACAGTAGGAATGTATTTCCTTGCAGTTCCAGAAGCTAGATGTCCAAGATTATGGTGTCAGCAGGGTTGGTTTCTCCTGAGGTCTCTCTCTTTGACTTGCAGATGGCTTTTTCCCCTGTCTTCACATGGTAATCCCTCTGTACTTCTCTATGTTCTAATCTCTTTTTTAAAAATAAGGACACCAGCCGCATTGGATTAGAGTCCCTCCTAATTATCTCATTTAACCTCAATTACCTCTTTAAACACCCTGTCTCCAAATACAGCTATATTCTTAGGGAGTAGGGGCTAGGACTTCAACATACGAATTTGGGGGAACACAAGTCAGCCTGTAACACTGCCCTTTTGCTCCCCAAAATTTGTATTCTCACATGCACAGCTCAACTCCCTACAATTATGAGTCCTTTAAATGGAAACAACAGAAAACAATTCAATCTGGCTTTATTAGAAAAAAAAAATTTTGTTTTACTCATATAACTGAAAAGTTTAGGGTAAACCATCACATCTTTTTGCACAGTTGGATGCAAATGCTATAGTGATTTTATCAGGTATCGATCACAGTCTCTCCATCCGTCCGTTCTACTTTTCTCTGTAATGGCTCCTTTCTCAGACTGGCTCTCCCTCATGGTCACAATATGGCTGCCAATTCTCTAAACTACCATCTAGCCCATGGGCAACTCCAGCAGAAAAAGACCACCTTTTCCTCAAACGTTGTAATAAAAGTCCCAAATTCAAGTTTCATTAGCTTACCTTAAATCTTGCATTCATCATGAAACCAATCCTGTGATCAGATCAGTGGAATACTTTGATGAGTGAGACCCAAGTTGCATACACAGTCCCTGAGTCAGCACTGGAATGACTCTCATGGAAATAGAGCTCAGAAGAGATTAGATCTCTTAGGGAATTGCATTTGCTTTTATCGCAGGCAGGAAGAAGGGTGACTGGATAGGCAATAATCAGTAGATATTCACTCTACCAACCTTCCTTCCTCCCACCTCACAAATTCCAAATTAGTTTTAAAATCTCTACTCAGGCAGCACCTCCTATCCCAAACCATCTTTGACTCTCATCAGAAAAGGAAGTACTGTGTATTACCTTGTCTACACCTCCATCATTGCATGAACTTTTGGCCTGACTTCCTGTCTAAATGAGCCATGGGAGCTCTAAGAAGAAGAGTCATAATTTTATGTTTCATCCACTTAATGCCAAGCATAATGCCTAATATATAGGACTCATACATGTCTCTGTGTGTGTATGTGCATGTATTTTAAGCTGCTCAACTCAAAGAACCACAATTTATGGAAGGTATTTCTTCTTTGGACAGCTACTGTCATTTCTAGTATAAACAACAAAATGCAGCCAGCTTGAAGTAACCTCTGAGAAAGTGATTCCTATCATTGAATTAAGGGCTGAAGGTCACTGAGTGGCTCCAGTGTCAAAGGAGAATGTATAACAGGAAGAAAGCTGAGTGTTCTTAGGCAACTTGGATTTTGTCTCTGGGTCCTACTTTTTCTGTTTCTAAAACAACCTAACGTTTAGATTAAATCTTAGAAGTCTTCTAGATCCTTCACATGGTTCATGTGATGGTACCCTGATAAAAGGTGTGATCAACAGGGAAGGCAGCAGGAGGGCTGAATCTGGGAATGAGCATAAGGTAAGGATTGAGTTGTCCATTCCCTAGATCTAGGCAAGCAAGTTATGGAATTGGAAACTCATGGGAGTCAGTAGAACATCCACGGTGTCAAAGGGAAAGCAAAGATCTAACAAAAGTATATTCTTTCTTTCTGTTCTTTTCCATACCACTGGCCGGCTGACCACGTTTCTTCCACTCAGCCTGTCTCTACTTCTATACCTTTATTTTTTCAATCTGAAAACAAGAAAGTCTTGTTTCACTTAGTTTGTATCTGTTCTTTCTTTTTCCTAAGTAAACATTATCCAAGGTAAATGTCTATATTTATTTCCAGAAACATCTCCTCTTAGGTGCAGATGGCATCTTGGCAGAATATCTGAAGTTTCTCTTGCAATTCCTGGGGATTTTCTGGATCAACAAATATCTTGTAAGAAGCTAGGAACCCCTGTTTTCTGTCAGACCATAAACTCTGTAGCAGTATGTAATTTTGACACATGCCTGTATGTCTGTGACTGGAGAAACCAGTTCGTCTCTTGTATTACTTCATGATCCTTATCCAAGTGCCTGACACATGGTAGGCCCTCAATGATACAATTCTTTAATGACTTAATAAATGAAACAAATTAGTAAATGTCTTGCATTTGGAATATTCATATTTCATCAATTTTAGGGCATGTTATATATTTTTCACTTGTCGACACCTGTGGAATACTTGATGGCCACATTCAATCACTCTTGGCTGAAGAGCATTGTATTGGAGTTATCACTGACAACACTTGTACACATCTAGCCAAAACTTCCGTGGTGTCATGTGCATTACTGGTAAAATATGTTGAACTTAAATATCATTTGCTTTTATATGAAACAATGATGTTTAATGAACATTTAAAAGAAAGAATATTGTCCTATTTGTTGTCTGATAATCTTGCATTTAAGCCTTCTCATAAGATCAAGAAAGCGTAAGTGTCAGCATACAGAATGAATGTCAACAGCTTGGAGGAAAATCACCAAGATGATAGGAGAACAAATACTATTTTAAGAAGTGCTGTGGGCAGGGCCCAATGGCTCACACCTAATCCCAGCACTTTGGGAGGCCGAGGTGGGTGGATCGTGAGGTCAGGAGTTCAAGACCGGCCTGGCCAAGATGGTGAAACCCCTTCTCTACTAAAAATACAAAAATTAGCTGGGTGTAGTGGCACACGCCTGTAATCCCAGCTACTCAGGAGGCTGAGCCAGAGAATTGCTTGAACCCAGGAGGTGGAGGTTGCAATGGGCCAGGATCATGCCACTCCACTCCAGCCTGGGTGACAGAGTGAGACTCTGTCTCAAAAAAAAAAAAAAAAGAAGTGCTGCATCACCAACTCTCCAGCTCAGAATGTATGGAATGTATAGATATTAATGACTCTGAGTCAAAGATAATGATTCAGAAGGGTTGGATTCCTAATATGAAGAACTTTTAGCAATGTATTCTGTTTATATTTTTCATAAGAGGGTTATACAATTAAAATTTATGTCTAAATGAGTCTTATGAGATCTTTCAATAAGTTTTTAAAATTAAATGATAAACATTAGGCTATAATGTGATTGACAAGATTTTTATTACTTAGTCATTATAAGGTAATGTGTCATACAATCAGTAGATCTAAGGTCTTATGAAATATCAATAGAAGAGATATTTTGAGGCTGAAGAACTAGTTATGAAGCCTCAAATCTTGCCACATAGAGTATTTCCTGCTTCTCCCCTGGAACTAAATTAATTCACTCTCCATGAAGATAGGCTTGGATTATACCTAAGAGAGAGTGCTCTCAAAATCAAAATATGTGAATGACAAGATTAGGTAATGAGGGATGTTGTGAGTTCTACAGCCCCTGAGATTCGCGGGAGAAACCTGCTAGGTTCTACTCATGTTTGTATGCACAGAGCAGATGTGCTTTCAAACATATACATTCTTCTATGGAATGACTAGATAAGTTGGCCTTCTGTCCTTCTAATACAGGAGGTGCAAAAAAGAAAGCAAATAAAATAGTAAGAAATGGAACTTAGCTGATTGCCTGAATCCACATATCAGAAGCCTGTAAAGAGTAAGAAATAGTCAATTTGCATGCACTCTTTCTTCACGGATCAGGAAGAGATGTTCTTGATCATAGATTAAAGTTGCTTTGGGTTTTATTTTAGAAAATAAGAAACATAAGCTATTTGCTTATGAACAGATACTGCTTTAGGGAAGCTTTTCCTGGGACCCACTGGGCATTGCATTGAGGTGTACAAAATATGATTAGACAGCAGTATTTGCATACTTTGTTCGTAAATAGAGCAACATCCTTATGTGTCTGCGTCTATAGGTCTTTGTATCAGCAGATGAAATAAATCCCTCAAAACAACAGTAAGATTCACTTGTCTTTAAAAATCACTACAGAAAGATCTGGTCTCTCCAAGGTATCTTTGAAGAGTGCCTTGTCATGTTCATTTATCTAACCATAAGTTATAATGTCGAATGTCATGGCTAATAGACACTTTTCATTTAGTTCCTAATTTGGACTGTGTTGATTTGACCTTCTGTAGACTGATGAGACATTATTTCAAACCAACTAGTTTCAGAGAGCCACAAATACAGTTCAGGGCACAAGAATCACACTTCCAACTCCAGTGCTATGTTTATACATTCTTCATTTCTCTAGGGCTGTTCTTTCTATCAAGAACATGTTTTCTCCTTGTCCTGACTACCCCATTTCTTCATTAGCAGTTCAGGCACTGTTTCCTCCAAGACACCTGACATAGCCCATTCACCTCAATCGTCCAGCTACATTAACATTGAGTTATACGGTTGCTATAGTGTTGGTACTGGGTACCTATGTTTATCCCAGAATGAATCACACCAGCGAGGTACCTTTTACTAGACTTCCTCCCCCACTAGTAGTCTGTGGAAAATTTGAAAGCAGATGTGTTTGCTTGTACTCAGTACTAGAACAGTGTCTAAAAATAAAAACATAGTACTAGAACAGTGTACATAACAGATCATCACTCAGCTTGAAGAAACTCGCTCAAAAAAAAAAAAAAAAAAAAAAAAATTCTAATAAATGAAGAAACAGTTGAGAAATACATTTAAAATTATATTTATTCATGGATAAATTAATAAACTTTATATTCTTATTTATTTATTTATTTATTTATTTATTTATTTATTTATTTATTTTGAGATGGAGTTTTGCTCTTGTTGCCCAGGCTGGAGTGCAATGGCGTAATCTCAGCTCACCACAACCTCTGCCTCCCAGGTTCAATCGATTCTCCTGCCTCAATCTCCCAAGTAGCTGGGATGACAGGCATGCGCCACCACGCCTGGCTACTTTTTTGTATTTTTAGTAGCAGGGTTGCTCCATGTTGGTCAGGCTGGTCTCCAACTCCCGACCTCAGGTGATCTGCCTGCCTCAGCCTCCCGAAGTGCTGGGATTACTGGCGTGAGCCATTATGCCCAGGCTTTTTTTAAATAGCCTTTACTGGGATTTTATTGAAGTTTTCCAAAAAATACTTTTTCATAAGCTTGTATTTTCTGATACTGGGCCTCCCCTTAAGTATTCTTGTGCTGACATGACTAAATAGTATGAGCAGCATCATTCCTCTGAAGAACAGGAGGAGACAACAAAGTGACTTTGTTAGGTGGCCTTTTTTTTGCTCTATTTGTCCGTATTTATACTGATTCTTTCTAACTATTAACCATTTCTTTAGAGATAATATTTGCCCACCTGCTGTTGTTGTTTGATTCCCCCATTTCTTTTTAATGATATAACTCCTTCAGCAAGCTTTGTTACTTTTTTAAATTTCACTCCTTCTGCCGATCTTTTACCTCGTGTGTATCAGTTAAGTTAAAAAAAGGTTTCCACTAAAAAAGAGGAAAAAGAAAACAGCGCAACTCTAAGTAGCCAATCAATAGATTTATTGGCTGATAACAGAAAAGAGCAGAGTTAAGGAGCTTCGGGGTGCGTTGACCCAGCCATCTATAATGTCACTGGGCAGCTGGGTCCTTTTCCAACGTCTTTTCACGTTTTGGTGTTTCTGTCCATGCATTGCTTTTATCCTATGCGTGGCTTTACTTTGGCAGTGCATGAAATAGTGGACAGCAGCAATCAGGAATATGTGCTGCCTTCTTCATGTTCAGCAAGAGAAAGGATGCAGCTCTTTTGTTCTTAGAACAAGAAAAATTTCCTGAATGTCTTAAGAAACCTTCTCCTCATGTCTCCTTGCGTTGGGCTAAGCCTCATGTCCATTCTTGAGCCGATTCCTCTTCCACAGGCAGGGTGGATGGTGAGGAGTAGCCACAGTGTCTGTAAAAACATGTCTCCATCATTGTGCTATATCTTTTCTTTAAATGTTCTAGTGACAGCTCAAAACTAATATTCCCAAAATAGATCACCACCTTTCCTTTTAGAGCAAATCCAATTCCAAATTTTCCTGCACTGTAAATTGCATTTACATTTTCCTTATTATCCGCTCCATAAAACAAAGCATTACTTTTGATCCTGTCTCATTCACACCCCAAACCTGATATAATATAGCAAGCAAAATACCTAGTTCATTCATTCAGCTACTGTTTACGAAGCCTGTACTATATGCTGGGCACTAGGTATATAATCGTATATACAGCGTAGTCAGGCAGGTTAGAAGTAAAAACAATGGCATGCAATAATAGAAAAAAAAAGTCTTGTTCCTTACAAACACTAAACAAACTTGCACATACTCATAGGGTTACGAATTCTGACATATGCTCTGGAAGCAATATGTAGGGTAATGTGAAAGATGGAGTCAAAATGAAGTTCCTATTAAATTGGGTGGATAGGAAAGAGTTCTCTGAAGAAGTGACACTTAAGCTTAAGTCCTGAAGAGCAGAAGGAGGCAGAGAGGCAGACAGGCAAAGAGAGAGGATGAACATTGCACACTGAGAATCACGTACGATATAATCAAAGAACTGAAAGGATTCCAGCAAGAGTGTGGTATAACACGACTCAAGAGAAGGGTGCTTCACAAAGAAAGGATTGATGACATGGTTCAATGTTGCCAAGGGGTTGAATGAGATGAGGACTGAAGAGCAATTGTTGGATTTGGCAACATGGGTATCTTTTGAGGCCTGAGCTGGAGCAGTTTTAGTGGAGCGATGGAAACAGGAGCAAGATTGGAGTGGTTTGAAAAATGATTGCAAGATGACAAAGTGGAGACATGATATGTACACAAGTCTTTGAAGACGTTTTTCTCTGAAGTGGAATAGAGTAACGGTTGATAGCTGAGGAAGATTGCGTCATAATGGAAGTGGATTGTTTATTTTTATTTTTCATTTGTATTGAGATGAGACTAAAATTCTCACCTACACAGTCTAGAACTACATGAGGGCCAGGATTTTTTGTCTGCTTTGCTTGTTTTTTTTTTTGTTTAGGTTTTCTTTTTTTGTTTTTTGTTTTTTTTTTTTGAGGTGGAGTTTTGCTCTTGTCGCCCAGACTGGAGTGCAGTGCAATGGCATGATCTCAGCTCACTGCAACCTCTGCCTCCCAGGTTCAAGCGATTCTCCTGCCTCAGCCTCCTGAGTAGCTGGGATTACAGGCGCACACCACCACACCAGGCTAATTTTTGTGTTTTTAGTAAAGATGGGGTTTCCCCATGTTAGCCAGGCTAGTCTCAAACTCCTGACTTCAGGTGGTCTGTCTGCCTCGGCCTCCCAAAGTGCTGGGATTACAGGCATGAGCCACCGCGCCTGGCCTGTTTAAGTTTTCTAATTGATGTACCCCTAACTCATAGAAAACCTCCTGACATATAGTAAATACTGATTAACCTTTGATGATGAAATAAATGAGATATACAGTTGACCTTTGAACAACATGGGTTTGAACTGCATGGGTTACTTATACCTCAATTTTTTCCTCCTCTGCTGCCCCTAAGACAGCAAGACCAACCCCCCCTCTTCCTCTTCTCCAGCCTGCTCTATGAGAAGATGATGAGGATGAAGACCTTTATGATGATCCACTTCCACTTAATGAACAGTAAATATATTTTCACGTCTTTATGATTTCTTAAGGACATTTTATTTTCTCTTGCTTACTTTATTGTAAGAATACAGTATGTAATATATATAACATACAAAATATGTCTTCATTAACTATGTTACCAACAAGGCTTCCAGTGAACAGTAGGCTATTTGTAGTTAAGTTTCTGGGGATTCAAAAGTAATACACGGATTTTCAACTGCACGGGGTCAGGGTCCCTGACTCCCATGCTGTTCAGTGGTCATCTGGACTAGATTATGTTTGTGTGTAGACGGAAAATATAAATCATAGAATAGGAGGCCAAAAATGCAAAATAGAATCTTTCGGAAGGAGTAGGGCTCAGATTCTGTGCGTATGTAAATGGTTTGACATTTAACAGAAGCAGGGACATGTTGAGGCTTTTTTTTTTTTTCCCCATTGAAATAAAAGAGTAGGAAAAGATGGGTGTAGACACAATGGGCTTCTAGATTTGGGTTAAAATTCCCATCTTACAGCTTCTAGAGATTCTTAAAGAGAATGAGGCAAGATTATCAGATGAAAGTAAGGTGGGGCTTGCCAGTGTTGCTGAGACTAGAGACGGAACATAATGAAGAAAGGTAGTTAAATTTCTGGGATATTTAAGGCAATGCGTTGTGAATTACATCTACACTCTTTTGTCTGGTTGAATAATCCCTATCATTGTTTATCTGCAGTGATACTGTCTGAGGGTGAGTGGGGCCTCATGGCTGGTCAGGTTCCTGCAGGATTTTACCCTAAGAATTGCGGGTCATGGGAACTGAGGATATTTCAAAGGACATTATTTTAGTGGAACAGGGAAAGGAAGTGAAGATTGGTGGGAGCCATGGGAAAAAAGAAAAAGATGAGTCCTTGGAGATGAGCTCAAAGAATTGTTGTAGTGAGCTGGCGGGCCGTGTGTTTGTGTTCAAATGCTAGGCTCTCTGAAGCTGTGATTTTGAAAGCAGCATTGCTAGTTTCACTTAGTCACCTCCTCTGGACAGGCCATATTTCTCACAGTATCCCTCCAAACTGCAGATTTGTCTCCATTTCCTCTGCCCCACCCTTTTTTGAGATCTTGTGATATTAATCAGCTGCAACATCCTCCTAACACATCTCCGCGATTCTGTCTTTTCTCCTCTCCTCTTACCTTCTCCCTGATCCAATTTTATCTGCATTGATATCCAATTGATCTCAAAATCTCCTTCACACAGTATCTCTGCTCGCCTCCTTCATTCTGTGTCTAGGACAAGTCTAAAACCCTTAGATTGGCCTTCAAGGCTTTCTGTTATTTTGTCATACTTCACATATAGTATTATTTTCCAGAAATCTTTGACAGGGGTCCATATTGTACCCACACTGTCTCCTAATCTTTTGCCCCATGCCCTTGCCTGGAAAATCCTTCTTCTTCCTTTCTGTGAGTGAAAATCATTACTGTGATTTTAATCTAAATATTTTCTATTATTATTTGCAGTTTACTAAAGATTAAGTCCAGTATACTTTGTTTAGCCAAGAACTTATGTCATCCTTTATGTGTTCTTTTAATGTTACGATGATTACATCAGTGGTCTTCACATTTAAGTTTAAAGATATTTTTCTTTTTACATCACATTTTAATGGCAAATTATAATAATGATAATAACGATCATAATAGTGACAAACTCAGTTGTCCAAATGTGGAAAAAACAATGTTTCTATGTAATTTACATACCACTTCATTTAACACGTGTTAACCTAACTCCCACACAGTGGAATATTAATTATATTTAAAGAAAAACAGAACTGGTATTTTGAGTATTTGGAAGCATCAACAATGTGGAAATGCAGTTTCACCATGTGAGCCACAAGCAGTTAAATGGCTGCGTTTCCCGATGTATTTGTCCCAGGAATATAGCTGTGTTCCTGAAGCAGCAGGGATATTGTAGCTTTCCGTAAGTGTGGCCTCCAAGGAAGTGAGGAGGCCAAGAGGCCAGGTGTTCTAGGGAGAGCTTCGCCAGTGTTTGACATGTGGAGAGAAGCACATCTGAGAGAAGCCCGGGGCATTCTGAGTGGATAAAACGTTAGTCACTGTAACCTCCGAGGGATAGGTGCTGGACTTTTAGTGAGGCTGGGAGTGGTGTCTGTGAGTCTCCCAAGGGGTAGAGAGCCTTATTTCTAGGGGGAGTGTGGCACTTCATCACTTGGATGCACCCAGAGTGCCATCCTGTGGCCTAAATGAGCTGTGTTTGTGTGTAGTTGCGACAGCCTGTGGTATTTTCAAGGAGTTTTATGAGGAGCAAAAGTATAGTGGAAGTAGGATTTATCACGGCTTCTTCAAAGCATGGCCAAAAGAAAAAAAAATAGAAAATGCAAAAGAACACCTTATAATTCCTGTCAAATTGATTCCAGTTATAATCCTCATCTAGCCCATTGCTGGTTCTAGTCCGGTGTCTAATTCTTAGCTGCCATTTTAATTCCTCTGCTGGTTTCCATGGTTTCTTCCCCCTCCTTCCTCACATGTACATTAGCAGTGATGTTTGCTTTTGTCTTAATTTCAAAACAGGTTTTAAAATGCTAATATTTGTAATGTCAAGAGAGTAACTAACTTGACTTAAGGAAATATGGCATTTCACACTGGGCAAACGGCAAAGAAACTGCCTCTCAAACAAAGGGTGCACGGTAGCTCTTCCCAGTAGCTAAAGAGTATAAAATCATAGTAAGGAAAATGTGGCATAGTATTTTAGTTCCATTCCTTAAATCTAGGAAAGGTACAAGGAAACAGGTGTTGTCATTTACTTCTAGGGGAAGCAGAAATGACACAAACTTTCTGGATGACAACTTCAAAGTGTATATAACAAATATTTCAAATGTGCATATATGTTGACCCAGCCAGCCTTTTATGTTTTTTTAAGAAGTGTATCCTCAGGAAATGAACAGAACAGTATACAAAGAATGCTATCAGTTTGTATTATTTACACTAACAATTTTTCAAAAACCTGATTATTGAGTATGGGAGAATGGTTCAATAAGTTATGGAACATCAAACAATGGAAATGCTGAATGACCATTAAAATGATGTTATAGAAGAAAGGATATTTCATGGCAGGGAAAGTATTCTCAATATATTCACGGGCAACAGCAAATTATAGAATAGTAATTTGGGTCTTACAAATGACATATAAAGGAGTAAAGAATATCCCTACTTTCTTTCTAACTGGAGGTAGAAACTGGCAGAGAGACAGAGCCAGATACTGGAGATCAAATAGCAGCTTCCTAATATTCTTTGTCAGCCCTTGAACTTCTTACCCCTCCCACTAAACCCGGGTACTCAGTCACAGGTAGACACAGACAATGACAGCCTCCATGCCATGGCTGGAGAGAATGCTTCCCTTGTTCATTTCCTTTTCCCATTGCTACCAGTGAGATGCGTTCCTCCTCTCTTGGGAGTGAGTAACCAATGGGTTGGAAAGGGGTGGAACTAGTTCCTGTGCCTTTCTCATCTGGGGATGGAAATTTCATCCTTTCTATGGCAAGAGAGGGACACTGACTTTCCCAATTAATACTCTGCAGCTTTTGACTGCTTTGTAATTAGTTTAGAATTAAGAAGAAGAGAGGATTGTTATCACTGCTACCTCTGTAAACCCAAATAAATAAGTATAGTGGGCTACTGCATTTGTGTACGTGTATGTCTGTGTGCGTTTGTGCCTGTATTACTACATACACATAAAATGGCCACAGGTATCATATACCTATGCGAAATGTTTTCTACAACGAGCACACACTGTTTTATAAATTACATAGATATGTATCTGTATATATGTATATGTATGTAAACATAAAGGAATGTATATGTATATGTTATGTATTTACATACTCTAATACTTGTTATAGTATATTTCTATAGTATTATATTAAATTTTTATCTAAATATCTATATATTTAAAAGGAAAAATTTAGAAGATGTGATGACAACATTGGCTTGATGCCCTTGATGCCTAACTGTATCCTCACATTCTTTTGTGCCTTGAAAAAAGCAAGGGCAAGCTTTTGCAGTAGTTGGTGGGGAGCTGCCTGTTGCCCACAGATACATGAGTAGTGGGAATACTTCTGCTTGCCCATGTGTTTATATGTTAGGGGGTAGTTTCATGTTGGTTGGCGTGGGGTGTGGATGGGAGGAGGAGGTGGAGGGCACTTGTGGGTAGGAATGGCCAATTGTGGGGAATGTGGTGCTTCATATTCCCAGCTTCCCACAAAAGCCCCCCTACTAACATCGCCTTGGTATCATCCACTTACCTGTCTATTCATCACCTCATCATTCATTTTGACAAGTTTATAGCAAATTAGCAAACACCAGGATGGAAAGTATTAAAATACTTGTCCCTAACTTAAATGATTGAATAAAGCATAATTTCAGAGATGAACCAGTTATTAAAATATTATCAATAAAAGGATGTCAATAAATACTCAATATTACATATTAGGCTGCATGCTAGGCCCTTTACAGGCACTGCCTTATTTGATCCTCCCAAACAACAACGCAAGAGCTAAATGAATTCTGATGTGCTTTCTATAGATGAGAAAGCTCAGACACACAGAGCTTAAGGAATTGCTCAAGGTCATCCAGCAAGTAAGTGACAGGGCTGAATTCATACCTAAGCAATTTGACTCCTGAGTTCACGCTCTTTGCTACCATTCCAAACAGGCTTCACAGCCTGATTCTTCTGAAAGTGACATTAATTAACTTTCTGAAGTCATCTTGCAGTTTTGAAATGGGAGGATACTTTTGTTTAATATCGAAGCCTCTTGGAGAAACTATCAAAGTTTAAGGCTGTCAAATGTGTTTTATTAAAAATAATTAAAACAATATCCCAGTCATCAAGAACACATTTGTGTTGGAGGAAAAAAAAAAAATGATTGGTGCTTAAAATAGAAACCCCAAAGCAGTATGGAATCACATAACAAAATGAGATGAGGGTGCCAGCCTGCCTCCTCTGCCTCTTCTCCTCCCCTCCTGAATTTCAGTTTATCTTCTAGTTAAAAAGAAGAAACCCCTGGGATAAATCATTTCATTCTACATCGTTCCTTTCTGCTTTTTTGAATTTAAATTTGAAAATGTGAAGCCTGAGAAATCCTCGAATCTAGCCTTTTTAATATGAAATTTAATTTAGGGGATGGCATGGAAGAAAAGCTGTAGAACCTCTAATGGATTTTTTTTCTGAAGGAACATGAAATTAAATATTGGTAATTATTTGATACGCTTCTAAATGTAGGCTCTAAATCCATCCTATCACAGGAACTTCCAGATGTACCAAGCATTAGTGTGACAACTGAAATGGTGAAATGCTTAAAAAAATGATGAGAAACCTCATTTTCAAAACCAGATGACAGATACAAAAAGTTGGCAGTATGTCTAAAAGAAAACACAGCGTGCAGAGGGAGCTCTAAAAATACTGTAAACAAAAACTGAAAGGCAACTTGGAATTTCACTTCAGAAATGTTGTAGATTTTAAAATAGCACCAGTGGCTTATTTTCCCCTTTACAATGAAATTTGATGGATTTTTGCTGTAAGAGTTCTTTTTTGTTTAATACTTGTGCCAGTCTTTGTAAATTTGATTTGGGTTTATATGTATTTTTTATTATTCTAAGATTTAAACGTGCGCTCTAAATATGTTTCTGTATTATGTGAACGTGTTGAGCGCCTAAATGTGAGTGCGCATTGTGTTGATTCACTTCTGACTAAGGGCGATGGTTCTCAAATTCCACTGTGTGTTCAGAATCCCACGGAGTGTTCCAGAAAACACAGCTTGCAGGCCCCGCCCCCAGATTCTCTGATTCAGCATGTCTGGAGAGGGCCTGAGAATTTGTATTGCTAAGGATTTCCCAGGTGATGTCCATGCTGCTGATACTTGGACTACACTTTGAAAACACTTGACTTCCCTAGAGGAAGAAGAAGCTGAATATTCCCCGGGGGTTTCCGTGCCTTTTCGTGAATATCAGGGTCCATAAGTTTGAATTGATGCTGTGTGTGTGTGTTGGTGGCAGGGTGGCAAAGCCGAGCTGCAAACAATTTCAGCTTTGGCGGACTTAGCTGAACCCACAGAGTGATCAAATACGTGAAAGAATTAGTAAATTATGGATTTTGGAGGAAAGAGATTCAAAAGCCATATATGTGTGTGTGTGTGTGTGTGTGTGTGTGTGTGTGTGTGTGTATATGAATGATATTTCAAAGTTCTTGACTGAAGCAAATTTGAAAATGCCCAATTTGTATATACAATGTGTGCTAGAAGAAATGAAATGAAAAACGAAAATGAAACTGCAGGCCCCCAAAAGCATTTCTGATTTTCCACTAATTTATTGTCTGCTAATTAGTAAAGAGTGAATAGGCCAATAAAAGGGAAATATCTGCATATCTCTGTAATTAATATTATATCTGGGCAGCTTATACCCACCTTGTTAATTCTTGGCAAGATGACAGTGGGAAAACCCCAGCCAGCATCTTTTGAATGTGTATGATACAACAGATACTGGACAGAAGAGTTTTCAAAATTTACTGGAGTGCCTGTAAAATATATAGCTGCGTCATCCCTATCTTTAGGTCATGTTTGAATTGAAACATTGTTGAAGTAAATCCAGGAAAAGAGCAAATGAAATACAAGGTATGAAGTACCAGTTCTATTGAGCTTGGAAGAATTCAGAAAAGGCTGCATATAAATAAGGAAGGGAGTGGTAAATTATGGCAGCTGGCTATGCCATTTAGCTAATGAACATCGCTGACATTTACAGAGCGTTGTCTCACCTTTCACCAGTGCACATTTTTTTCCCGTTCTTCTTTCCTTCTTTCCTTCCTTCTTTTCTTCCCCCTCTGTCTCTCACCTCCTCCTTACTTCTCTCATTCTGTCCTTATATTCGACAAGTATTTTTATCCAGCTACTCTGTGCCAGGCACTGACTGTACTGGGTAGGTTTGGGGATGCTACATTCATTTATTAAGATATATTGTCTCTTTATCTACATCAATCTTGTCATTTAAGGAAGCTAGATATTAAGCACCTAATTTAAACTAGGAAAAATCCTGTGAAGTAAGAGTGTGTGCTGTGAAAGGATATGATGGAGCAACCGGTCCTATCAAGGATTCAAGGCAGACTTCTAGGGATAAATGATGTTTGGACTCACTATGCCTTTATACTCACTAAGATTTAAACATCCTCTCTGAAGGTGTTTGTCTGTCATGGACAGAAACTTTGCTTTGTCCACTCCTTATCCCCTGCCCCTAGAAGACTGCCTGGAACATAATAGACAATGAATATGTGTTGAATTCAGAATTCTGAGCTCTGACTGTGAACAGGGCTAAGTAAATGATGAAATGGTAGTGGGGAGCCTTCCAGGAAGGCCATACATGATGTTTCTGTGTCCAAACATTAACTAAAGTGTACAGAGCTTGGCTGTGCAATATGGTAGCCACTAGCCACATGTGGCTATTAGCACGTGCAATATGGCCGGTCCAAATGGAGATATACACTTCTCAGATTCACAACAGGTTTTGAAGACTTGGTAGGAATAAAAGATTAGCCAGCCATGGCGGTGAATGCCTGTAGTCTCAGCTACTCGGGAGGCTGAGTGGGGAGGATCACTTGAGCCCCAGAGATCAAAGCTGCAGTAAGCCCTGATAGTGTCACTGCACTCCAGCCTGGGTGACACAGTGAGACCTTATCTCATAAAAAGAGATAAAAACATAAAAAAAAAAGCTTTAGTAGGATAAAAGGATGTAAAATAGCTCATTAAAAAATATAACAATATTGAGTACATGTTAAAATAATTATATTTTGAATCTATTGGGTAAAATATAGTATTGAAATTAATTTCACCTTTTAAAATTTTTTCACATGGCTAGTAAAAATGTAACATAACATATGTGGCTTATGTTATATTCGTATTGCACACCACTGACATATAGTATAATGCATATATGATTTTATTTGATGGAACTATCAGACAAGAAGGAGAGTCTGACAGATATTGCAATCTCTTACTCTCTGATGTTGTATATGAGGCCATTCCATCCCATTTGTGTTTCTGCAATGTGCCTTCACAGAAACATGTGTCCTACTGAAATGCTATTATGTTGTAAAAAGCTTACTGTTTTGACCTATGATTTGATTGTCATATTTTGCATCTCAATACAAAAATTTTAGTATCTGAGAATGCTGCTAAGTGAATAGATTAGGTGAGCAGCTACTGAAAAGTATGGCCGTGGATGTAAATGCCAATATATTTCTTTCATGAGTCCCATTTCTATTTTGTTTGCTCAAGGGAAGTTATATTGATTGGATGGTGTTGGTTTTATTTGGTGAAATGGCAATATATTCAGGCAAACTGGTTCTCTCTTTTGAGAAAGAATAAATTATGAGAGATGGAGGTAGAGAGGGAGCATTCTCTATAGGCACAACTTCAGCTTGTAGATATTTTAAATCCCTGAAAAGAAAAAAGTGCTAATGATTAGACTCTTTATATTCTGAATACATTCAGAGGGATTGTGGAGTCAGGAAAGAAAAGGAACGTGTTGTAAAAGTTGATTCCAAGGTCCAGCTTTGTGTGCTCACAAAGCACTGGAAGAACGAGAACTGGCTGCGTAATTGCAGTTGCTTTCAGCTGAGGGGCCTCTTTGGTTACAAACAAATAACTAAATTCAAGTGGAGTGAGAGCACACAGAGCTATAAAAACAAAACAACACCCTTCCATAGGAAAATGTATAAACCTAAACATTAGCAGTAATGATGCAGGGTTCAAACAATGAAGATACAAGCTAATGCCTAATGCTTATATATCTATTATGCTTTTAGATAATATTTTAATGTCTTACGGTGTCCTTCACTCACTTGGAATTAGGCAAGGGCAAGCAGTCATAGTTCTTTTGATTTTCTTGAAGGAGAGCAAGCACAAGCTAAGGCATTCTTGCTGCTTTCAGGCAAACCAATTTGGGCACACTCAAGATATCATACAGCTTGTATTCCATATATGTGCTGAAAAATGGCCATGTGTCTGGGCCCACTTTATCTTACTAAGAGATGGAAGACATCCTACGAACCTTCTGAATTTCCTCTATGGGATTTTTCAGCTTGATTAAGAAAGAATTAAATTGAATTTGGACTTTTGTTTGGTAAGGCAGAAATGCATTTAGAGATTTTGCATGTTAGTTTTACTTTGGGCAAAATGTTGTTCTGATATGCAAAATTAGAGCATTGAGATTCTAGCCCAATACTCTCAAAGTCCTGAAGGATAGATAATGTTGGAGAAATATTTATTGAGTGCCTACTATGTGCCAAGGCAGGTCTCAGTTTGGCAATACTAGAGATGAAACACTATTCATACCTAAAGTATATAAAAATTCTTACCAACGATTTCTCAGGAAAGCAAAACAAGATTGAGGAATGCATTCAGGGCCAAGGGCAGGTCTTTTGGGGGGCCTAGTGTGATAAAGTTCTCCTGGCATTGGCTCAAGTAAGAGTTCATAAGATTAATTTGTTCCATGCTTCTGAAACCCAAAAGAGAAAAGCTTAGAGGGCTATGAAATCTCTTCTCTGGGGTTAGGGAAAAAGGTCAAGAAACTCAAAGCCATAAACAGAAGTGCCAGAGGTGATAAGGAAAGATGTTAATGGGCTACAGAGGCTGAGTCCAAAGCATGGGGAAATTATTAGCTATTAGTATAGTTCAATAAGTATGATGAAATCTTTTTTGTTAATGTGGGCCAACCACTGCTGTAAAATAGCTCCAAGAGAAGATTTATTTATCAGTCATTGTAGTAAGTAGGCGACTGGCTTTGGGAGGTTTCCTTTCGCATTGTCATTTGGGGGAAAAAGGAGTCCAGGCTGATAGAGACTCTGATACCTTCACCATGCGTCTTTGGAGGTTATCTGCATTTTGGCCAGCTATGCAGGGAAACGAACACACAGAAGCATCTAAGAGATCTGTATGGGTTATACCTGGAAACTGTACATAACACCTTTCCCTTTCCGTTCGTGGCTCTCAGGTACACAGCCACCGCGAACTGCAAAGGAGACTATGAGATGGAATCTAGATGCTCACTCAGATGAAGAGGAGAACCTGAAATTAGCTCAGCAACCAGTGGTCTCTGCTTTATTGGCTCAACTAAACATTGATCCTTTACACCATTAACACAATGTGACTTTTACCTTGAGATCACTTTTGAGCAGTTAATACAATAGCCCCATGCCAAGTCAATCCTTATAATATTTCAGTTTTTCCAAAATATCATACATATGTTCAGCTGGATGCTTAACTCCGGCCTTACGTGTCATAGCTCTCTGGGAAGAAGTTAAATGAAGTATAATATAAATGATCTTGTTCTTCCTTTGACTGTGTGGGCAACATGATGAATCCAAAGACCATTTATTTTGGACTCAAATAGACATTGCTTTGTGTTCTTGTTCTTGACTTGGTAACTTTGTGGCTTTGGGTGTCTTTTTTTATTATTATTATTATTTTTGAGGCAGGGTTCACTCCATCACTGAGGTTAAGTGCAGTGGCACAATCTTGGCTCAGTGCAGCCTCCACCTCCCAGGGTCAAGTGATCCTCCCACCTCAGCCTCTTCAGTAACTGAGATCACAGGCATGAGCCAACAGGCCTGGCTTTTTTCTTTTTTTAATTTTTCGTAGAGATAGGCTTTCTTCATGTTGCCGAAGCTGGTCCCAAACTACTGGGCTCAAAAGATCCACCCACCTCGGCCTCCCAAAGTGCTGGGATTATAGGCAAGAGCCACTGCCCCTAACTTGGGTGTCCTAACCTCTCTTAGTCTTAGAGTCAACATTTTAATGAGAAAACAAACAAACAAAAAAAAGTGACCTCTCAAAGTTGTCGTAATGGTTGTTAGTTTTTAAAATGTAAAAATCATTTAAAAGTTAAAATCCTATCAAGTCCAAAATTTTTTTTGTATTAGAATAGCTGTGAATTCCTATTTCGTAAGTGATTTATGTTTAAAAACTAAGAATGTAGAACGAATTTTCATAAATGATGTTTTAGCATCTACAAAGATAGTAATATTTTCTCTTTTACTCTTTAAGATGATTAATATATATTAAAAATCAGTTATATCTCCCCTAAATTCTGCGATCGTGCAGTATTAGGGCCGTGTTTAGTGCATAGTTGGTGCTCTATTATTTGTTGATTGTCTGACTGTCCTTGAATCAATGCCCCAGAGTTAGTAACAACCTAAATTTGTTTAAAGCTCTGAAGGTCTGAAAGATTCTGCTACAACTAAAGCTCTGAAGATTCTGCTACAACTATGACATCCATTTTCTCCCACTTCAGACAGGATGAATACAAGGGAAGTTTACTTGAATAAGTGCGTGTAAGCCTTACCTGCCAAATCAACTTAAAGTTGGCAAACTCATTCCTGGGTTTTGCTTTCACCGAGATATTTAATACAAGTTGCTTGGCTGACGTATAGGAAAAAGAAAAGGCATTTTCTACACTTCAGTAAGGATTAACAAGAGAACCCTTTACCCTCATAAAGACTAGCTGGCATGGGGACCACAGCCTTCCGAGCTTCCAAGGATCACACTTATAGTGTGCAGAACCAGGGGGAGAAAAGGTGAAAAGAGAAAAAGGGCAGTTTCAGGAACAGCTGCCTTCTTGAGACCTTTCCCACCTAGGGGTTGCCTCATTCAGAGTCTTCAAACAAAGCCCAGGAAAGAAAGGCATTTGTGTCAGAACCATGTCTAGTGCTAAATGCCTAGAGAAAGCACTCTCCTCCCTGCTGTGCGTCACATGGAGATGAAATGTTAGCTCTCTATTATGCATTTGTGCCAAAGTCATCCCTCCACCCAGCTATCCTACTTCTAAGGTAGAGTAGATTCTATCTGGGTCAGCCAATGAACCAGCCCTTCTCTTAAATTTCTTCAACTTCTCTCTTGTAGTCTGCAAGTATTTATTGGACTCTAGAAATGTAGTGCTCTTCTTCTCATGGAGCTTATATTACCAAGAAGGGAGGAGGAATCTTGACAATAAGCAAGAAAAAAATATAAATGAGATTATTACGAAGAGTGATGAGTGCTATGACATAATAAAAAATGGTATCTGCCAGGAAGTAAGGGATGAATGTTGAATTTAGATAAGGAGATCAGGGAAGGTCTTTTTGTATAGAGGGCAAGTGACTTGACACCTGAATGGCGACTTGGGATCAAGGAGACATCCATGCAAAACTCTGAGGACAGACCCTTTTAGGAAGCAAGTGAGTGCTAAGGGACTGTGGGGGGGATATTTTTGGTTGGTTCAAGGAAAAGAAGTCTCTTGTGTGTGGAATAGAGTCAGTAAGGCTGAAGGTGTGATAACAGGAGATGTCAGATCAATTATTTCCTTATAGGCCGTGGGAATGAATGAGTTTAGATTTTATCATAAATATGATAAGAAACCATTCAGACCTACAGAGAATGTATTTCTTTTTTATTTCTTCTTTTTTTTTTTTTACTTTATGTGGTTAAATATTCTGTGCTACTGAAAGTTCTTTGTGTGTCTTGAGCTGTACAGTCAAAATCTTAGTCCCTAAGTCTGTCAAATTACAAGACAAATGAAGAATCATAAAAAGAATTTTAAGAAGATTTATTGACACTGTCAAATTGTGAACTCTTGAATGACAACTTTATTTCTTTGTTGTAATGTCTTTTACATGCAGGATAGAGTAAAGGGTAACATCTTTTCCTTTTAGATGATTGTAATGAAGACTTTTATTTAATGTATCAAAAATTACACCATTATGAAGGTCCTATTTCCACAGGGTGATTGCTAAAAGCCCATGTTCTTTCTTTAAGGCATGTTCCCCATGTAAAAGCACTTATCTTTGAAAGCATGAATGAAATAGTTAAGGGAATTGGTGCTAATTAGAAATGACAAGCCGACTATAAACTCCTGCCCTCTTTTCCTTCTTGTTTTGTTTTCTAAGGGTTTTATGCAAAACATTGGCATAAATGCCTTCTTGGATATGAAAACATAGATTTCAATTTTTTGTGGCCCTGATTTTATAGCTACATTATTTTCAAGATTTGTAAACTTATGAGAAGTACAAGTTGTGAGAGAATTAAAAAACTGTAGACTATGTCAGTTAAAATATAAAATCCTCAAATAGAAAATAAAGAATATGTCAGTGTTGGTTGGTTTGCATGAAACAGTAGCTTTGTGGTACACGTGTTCGAAAGTTGGGGTTTGGTAGGATTTAAGTTTTATTTCTACTTCATCAGATATATGGTGATGCCATTGAAACACATGCTACCACATTTTTTTTTTTCCTCTCTAGAATTGTTAGGAAGTCAGGATTATTAAAGAGATGTTTGGAAACAATGAGTTTTTGATGGTGGTTTGTAAAATGTCTTGGGAAGCTTGATGAGGCTTGTGATTGCTGTTTTGTTAAGCGCTCTTTATTCCCGTTCATTATGCATTCTTTTGGCTTTGGCTTTTGGGTTTTGGATGTGATCCTACACTAAGTGCTGCCCACCCTGTAAGTGATGAAGTGCCTGTGGGTATGTTTTCTGAAACTGGCCCACTTGCACTGCATGAGATGCAAGTGAATGAGCTTCATATTGTCTATGGAGTTTTGGGATTCCCATAGTCCCTGGCTGCAAATGAAAGCAGGCATTCAGGTTTAGCAACCCTTGACAATGACTAAGGTTAAAACTTTGAAGAGTAAGTGGAAACTCTCCAGTTGTTACCCCCATGACAAATAAAATATATTGGTCAAACCAGGCTTTGTCATGAATCCAAAGCAAAAGGGCAAAGGGTAGAAATGATGGGCATATTTAGTGGAGCAATTGTGATAGTGAGATCTGCCAGGGCATTTCTGCTAGGATTCATCTTTTCCTTTTTACTAATTGTAAAGGTAAAAGATATTTATAGCAGATGTAATTGGGACTAAAACTGTGTTATTAACCTCAAAGTATAATGTACTTTGGAGACCATTGGTAAAGTATAATATAAATATTGAAAAACCTATGTAATTTATCCAATTTTCCCCATTCCCTTTCTGCCATACTTTTAAGGGGGATCTTTTGTTTGGCTGTTAATCTATCAGAAAATATGGAAATATAAGTAGGGAAGCCAGAAAGAGGATAATATATTTGGATTGATTTACTTGGTGAAAAAGCAACTGGAAAGAAAAGAAGAAATTTAGAAAAAAGACAAACTAATAAATAGAGATGTTTTGGAGGACTTTGGGAAAAAGAAAAGAGAAAGTGGTGTAGCTACTACTTGGTGTGAGGTACGGAAGACCAAGTGGTAAAACAACTTACAGGAAGTTTTGCTGTGTGAAAAGATAAGGGAGTTTGCTTAATGTTGTGAGATGCAATTTTCCATTAATCTCTCTGTATACTTGGAAAAAAGTTTCAGTAAAGATACCTACATTTTTCTTCAATACTTTAGGAGTTAAAATTGTGCTTCTTTCTCACGCCATCACCACACAGAGATGGGAATCTTTCTATCTGACAAGCTTATAGATCAAGATTTTGATGGAAGAGCTTAAGGCACTATATCAATAAATTAGGTTATACAGATAAAATAGAATATGTAAAAAAGAGAATACAACTTTCCCTTGTTACCCTACCATAAAATAAGATCATATCCTATATAATGGTTTATTAATCTGCTTGTTCTACTAGATACATTTATATACTTATAAATATGATTGTATTCCATTTGAAGGTTATAAAATATTTCATTGTGTGAGGTACTCCAACTGATTAATTCACTCTCCTATTTTTGGACAACCAATTGTTTCCATATATTTGGTTTTTATAAATGATACTTCAATGAATATCTATGTAGCTAAATCTTTGGGTATATCCTAATTCCTTTTACTGGAACAAGAATGATAAGAATAAATCATTTAGAAAGAAAAGGACCAAATAATAAGATGAACCTAATATTTTCTGGAGTGAAATGGCAAGTTAATTGAGGCAAAGCAAAGAGTCTAGGCAAGTAAAAAAAAAGTGGAGAACTTAAGCAGAGAAAAATATGAAAATTAAGCAAAGAAAACCCCCAAAAGCTTTGCAAAGTGAATAAAAAATGGTTCACAATCAATATAATTTTTTTCTAAGGTCTGTCCTATAGTTAGATGGACCAGTGAAGTGATGTAAATGTCAGAAGTAAAATAGAAAATACACTTGGTACACGTTAATGAAAAAGAATGTAGTAATTAAAATATGTTAAGAATGACAAAAAGGAGCTAGAAGTGGTCCAAAGAAGGACAATAGGCTGAGATTAGTGAGAATTAATTTGGATATGAGAATGAGTTCCAAAGATTATACTTTCACATCTCAAAATGAAATGAAGACTAGGAAAAGACCAAAGTTAATGAAATCATGAAGCCATAGTGGGGACGGGGGAGGAAAATGGCCATTTGTTTTCCAAATTTCATAAAACAAGAAACATAGAACACCCTTTCAAAATTCATAATGACCATTTTAAGAAAATAAATATTTTTCCAACCGTAATTTGACTCAAAAGAAATAGTTTTTTCCCAATCATAATTTGAATATAAAATATATAAATTTATATATGTATATATAAAATATATATATAAAATTTTTATATTTTTCATTGTCTGTAAAATGTGTTGCCATATATATATATATATACATATATATATATATATCCATTTTCTTTCCTTTCTCAGCTTTGAGAAGCTGCCCACATTCCTTGGCTCATAGCTCCTTTCTCCATCTTCAATGTTAGCAGAGTAGCACCTTCCAGCCACTCTTTGACTTTGACTTCCTCCTCTGTCTTCATTTTAAAAAGATCCTGATGATTACATTGGGTACACAATGATAATCGAGAATAATCTCTTTATTTTAAAATCAGCTAACTAGCAACCTTAATTCCACGTGCAACCTTAATTCTCCTTTGCCATGTAACGTAGCATATTCACAGGTTCTGGGATTATGATGTGGACATCTTTTTTTGGGAGAGAGGGGGCATTATTCTGCATACCGTGGCATTTTATATATATATATAGTGCAGTGTCCATATCAGATAGGAATGTGCTCAGTTGCAAGTAAAAGAACATTCAACTAAGAGAAGCTTAAAAATAAAAAGGGTAAACTTTCCCATGTAACAAAATGTCCAGAGGAATGTGGCTACTGATGTCAGTCAGCCACTCAGAGACACTATCAGATGCTGTGGTAAATGGTTGCACTGTTGGCTCCCACAGGAACCACCCTTGTGGTCCCCATACCCTGGTGCAGTCCCCTCTCTGTAGATCTGTGCTTAGCCTATGAGGGAAAGTGATGTGGAGGAAGTGATGTGGAAGTGCTAGAAAACATTTTTGTTTTGAACATCCTTATTTAGAATTCTATTATATCATTTCTTCAAGGTGAAAGATAGGGTCTCCCTTTTTCTCTTAGCTTCTGTCATGAAAACCTGGCCCACTTTCCTTGTTTATTTATAATAACAAACAAAGAAGAAACTTGTTATTCATATATAGTTTAACACAAAGTTTAAAGTCCATTAAAATTTTAACACAAATACAAAAAACCTGAGAGAAGACTGTGGCTTTGCTCATAGGATCACTCTTTGTTCCTCTATTTTAATATGTGTAAGAACCATAATGCTACAGTTCACAATGACTAAAAAGGGTTTTTACTAACAATTTCTGAAAATGAGAGCATGCCAAGAATAGATAGCATCTTAAGGCTTATGTATGGGAGAAACTGTGCTAGATCAATGGTTCTCGAGCCTGAATGTCCATCAGAATCATCTGCAGACTTGTTAAACACAGAGTGCAGGGTCCCACTCCCAGAGTTTCTGATTCAATAGGCCTGGGATGGGACAGCAAATCTGTATTCCTAACAAATGCACAGGTAATGCTGGTACTACTGGCTAGAGAACCACAGTTTGAGAATCACTGTGTTAGACATGTAGTAGACCAAGGTAAAAAATGTACATGTCAACAGGAGTCAAGCAGGTAATGCGAATGATGGAACAGAGTTGAATGTCAGGCAACAAGAGACATTGAAGATGAGAGATCTGGAGACACATATAGTTGGATCTGGAGCTAGTTCCCACCTATCTTCTACAGATTATATGCCACAGATTCAGTGTTGCTAGATGATTTGAATTCTAAAGAGCAGCTGGAAATATATATTTCATGTGTAATTTCCTAATTTGTGTATATTGAATGGTAACTAAAATATCATTTAAATAATGAGTCAAATAAATATGTCTTCATGCCAGATATGGCTATAGGGATCACCTGTTTAAAACCTCGCCAATGGGCAAATGGTAACTCTATCCATTCTGTCTCCAAAACTCAAACCTGAAGATACAACTGCTGTAATTGAATGTAAATGTTGAAATCTTTGCAGCGTCAACCATAGATACAACTGTTAGTAACACACATCTAATTTTGGTAACAACATTAAAAGAAAGAGTGGCTGTGAGATTGTGTTCATTACCAACTTGAATTCAACTTCTCCTCTGATTTTTTTTTTTTTGTCTCCTCATATCCTCAGGCCCCTAAGATGTTTTAAACAAAAAAATTCTAATAAATAATCTTATTACTTCTCATGAAGGGTGTTAAAAATGGCTAAAGATAGCAATATTCTCCTATTTCCAATGTCTAATGTACCAATAAAGTCAAGAGTTGATTTCATTTGGAAGCACAGAAAAAGAAAGCCTGCTGATTTGCATGGGTTGCATTCTTAGCCTTTTATTTCTTGAATCAGTTAAAATATTTTACTAACCATCTGGTCACCTACAGATTCAGGAATAAACCAGTGCCAAGACACACCAAGTCATCTTGTAAACACTTTATATAAAAAATAAAATCCTGGTCAGTTTATCCATCTTTATTAATGATTCCTAGCATAGTTCTTTTATTTTCTCTGTGACTAACAAGTATCATCTAGTTATGAGAGGCCATTATACAAAATCATTAAAACATGCTTAGCTGTACTGTGTTAATTATGCAATGATAAGTTATTCTTTATTTCTTCATTAACAGTATTGTAGCAGTAGAATTAGCATTGTTTGTTCCTTTTTGGAGGAAAAAAATCATTAATATTAAAAAGTGAAAATTCTGGAAACTTAATGTTGTGGAATGACAGTTTTAATTTGATTTTCAAAATCCTATTTGCTGATCCCCTCAGCTATAAAAGTTTAACCACTATGTCACTGTAATTACATCGGCTGTTTATCTCTTCTTTCATGGCTGTATCTAGGTCTGTGCAACAAACTGAGGGCTGGCATTAGACTCTGAATCAGGAGACCTAAGGGATCTTACTAAGTCTTCTGCTAAATTGAATCTAATAGTATAATTTAAATGTCTTCTAGCTTCACTCTCTGATTTTGAATCATTTCATTATCAAGCAATAAACAATTCAATCAATGCTTGTGGAGCACTGTGCTAGGCACTGCGGAAGACAGGAAAACATTTTAAACGAACACATATTTTCTGCCTTGTGCTGACGATTTAGTGTGAAAGTTAGGCCCTAATATAATTAACATAGAGCAAAATGTAAGCACAGATGTGGTGGTGTAAAAGCAATATTAGGGGGCCGGGCGCGGTGGCTCACGCTTGTAATCCCAGCACTTTGGGAGGCCGAGGCAGGTGGATCACGAGGTCAGGAGATTGAGACCACGGTGAAACCCCATCTCTACTAAAAATACAAAAAATTAGCCAGGCGTGGTGGCGGGCGCCTGTAGTCCCAGCTACTCGGGAGGCTGAGGCAGGAGAATGGCTTGAACCTGGGAGGCAGAGCTTGCAGTGAGCCAAGATCGCGCCACTGCACTCCAGCCTGGGCGACAGAGTGAGACTCTGTCTCAAAAAAAAAAAAAAAAAAGCAACATTAGGATGTGGAAAGGAAAATTATTCTGGCTAAATTGTTTATTATAATTTGAGCTTGGCCTCCAACAATAAAGAGGACACTAATAATGACTAACAACACAATGTGTTCGTTGCTGATTCTGGTAGTTCTAAGAGTTTTACATGAACTAAGTCTTTAAATCCTCGTAAGATCTCTGTGAGTTTGGTACTAGAATTATCCCATTTCATAGATGAGAAAACATGGAAAACTTAAATTAGGACAGTGGTTCTCAAAGTATGGTCCCAGGACCAGCTGCATCAGCATTACTTGGAAATTTGTTAGAAATACAGAGTCTCCTGCCCTCCCCATCCCCAGCTGCTAACTAAGAAGCTCTGGGAGCAGAGGGAAGTCTGCTTTAACACAATCCCCAGGGGATTTTGATGTTCCCTAAAGTTTATGAACCACAACCTTAGATAGGATAAGGGGCGTGAAGGCAGTTACGTATGACACAGAGGTTATGTCTTGTTCCCATCTTTGCCACTTACTGCTTGTGTGACCTTGTATTCATTACTTAACCTCTTACAATCTCATTTTAATCTGTAAACTGGGGAGAATAGTCATTGTTACTCCTCATCACTGTTTTCAGAATTCGATGAGATCATGCACATAAAACTTTTAACACAGATTCTGACGCAAAGTAACCCCTCAGTAAATGGTAGATTCATTATACTCTTTGTCATCATTAACATCATCATCATCATCATCTTCATCATTATCATCACCCCTTCCAGGTGAAGAGAGCAGCATGAATTAAGGCAGGAAACAGAAAGTAGAAAGTAGTTTTCCTGGGTGGAAGGTTAAGGGGACCATTTCTCCCTTTTGTGGCAGAAGCAGGTCACAAATAATGAATTGAAATATTAAGGACTCAACATTTATATCCTTCAAAAGACCTCTTTGATTAACCTTCCCCCGCAGGGATCTTTTCCTTGATGTGCTTTTCTGGAATGTGCATGGATATAGTCTGTGCTGAATACATCCTTACTTTTTATTATGTTACCCTCTAATTGCTCTCATTTGAAAGATGTACATCATTTCTTCCTTGAACAGAAGCCATGTCCCCTGGGTTTGCTGTCTTTTTAGTGTCCTCCAGGGGGAGACTCTAACAGCTCCATTTTGGGGTCAGACCGAATTCAAAACCAGGCTCCATGGCTCATGAGCTGTTTGACTTTGGGCTAGTGGCCCCAGCTTCCTCATATTTAAAATAGAACTACTAAATTCAACATGTTTTTATAAAACAGGTTTATTGACATATTTATTTTAATTTTAAAATTTAAATTGGGGTCCCTTTGGGTAAGATTATTTGGAAATTTGGAAGAGATAACACAAGAAAGAAGAGGATTATCAGACCAGCCTGACCAACATGGAGAAATCTCCTCTCTACTAAAAATACAAAATTAGCCTGGCGTGGTGGCACATGCCTGTAATCCCAGCTACTCAGGAGGCTGAGGCAGGAGAATCGCTTGAACCTGGGAGGCGGAGGTTGCAGTGAGCCAGGATCACGCCATTACGCTCCAGCCTGGGCAACAAAAGTGAAACTCCATCTCAAAAAAAAAAAAAAAAAAAAAAGAGGATTATCAGGATGGCTTTTTTTTTTTTTTTTTTTTTTTGTGCACAGTAAGCTAAATAAGAACCGCACCCCACTCACGGATGTATGAGATCCTAAAGATGGTGCAGATCGGCAGGGTAAGGCAGGAAGGCAATAGTGCATAATTGTTCCTTATTTTCCATTCTTTTTTCTAGGTGATATTGTACCTGTGTAGTAGTGGGGGTTGTTGGGGAGATTAAAATGAAGGGTAGAGGTGCCGCAGACTTAGTAGCTGCTTAGCAAACTTGGAAAGTTAAAGAAGATATATTTTGTATTTTTAAATATGGACCTGGGAAGATATTCCTGGAACTCTTCAGAGTATAATGCAAGACTGGCTCCCCTCAGTATTAGTAAATTTAAACCCACTTCTGTTACAATCTAGTTATGTAAATTTTGCCAAATCATGTCCCTTTCAGCCTTAGTGTGTTCAGGCAGCTATCACAGAAATGCCATAGACTGGGTGGCTTATTAAAAACAAACACTTATTTTTCACAGTTCTAAGGGCTGAGAAGTCCAAGATCAAGGGAGATTCAGTGTCTGGTGAGAGCTTATTCCTCATGGATGGCAACTTCTCACTGCGTTCTCAACATGGTTGAAGGGGCAAGCAGGCTCCCTCAGGCCTCTTTCACAAGGACAACAATATCACTCAGGAGATCTTTGCCATGTCCCAGAGGTCCCACCTTTTAATACCATTATCTGAGGGGTTAGGTTTCAATGTAAGAATTTGGGAGGGGGTACAAATATTCAGACCATAGCAACTTCCCAGTAGCATTTTGTTTTAAGTAAATGAACCAATGAATGTAGACTTGCTAGTGTGTGTGAGTGCTTACTCTGTTAAGTACTATGTTAATATTTTATGTAACAGTCACTTTTTCTCCTTATAATGCTAGCCTTGTAAGGCAAGCATTATTAATCTCATTTCGCAGAGGAGTAAAGAGAAAGTAAAACAGTCGAAGAATGTTCAAGGTTTCACAGATAGTAAAGCGAATTCAAGCTGGAATTCAAAGCCGTGGGGGTGTATGCAGAAACCCTGCTCCTTCCACCCCAGTGAAAACATTAGCAGATGAAGCAGAGAATTAAGACTATTTTCATCTCTGGACAGAATTCTATGAATTCCATCTACCCATTATTCTTTATATCTCCTACTTGGATCTTAATCTCCATTCTGGCAATTCCCCATATGCTAAAATAATAAATGTGTCCTTAATCCTTTATTTCCAATTCCTTAATATTTCTATAATGATCTTTTATGTGCCAGTCTCCACCCTTCTGGTATCTGCACTCTCAGTTTATAAAACCATCATAAACACTAGGCAGTTCTGCTCTTTTTCAGGCAAAAATTTAAAAAAAAAAAAGCATTTTTATAGTTTGTGCCACATCTATAGTATCTGGGACTACATCAAACAAAGAATTCCTGGCCGGGCACAGTGGCTCACACCTGTAATCCCTGGCCATGCATGAACAGAGCTCACGGCTTTGGGAGGCTGAGGTGGGTGGATCACTTGAGGTCACGAGTTTGAGACCAGCCTGGCCAACATGATGAAACCCCCTCTCTACTAAAAATACAAAAAATTAGTTGGGTGTAGTGGCGGGCGCCTGTAATCCCAGCTACTTGGGAGGCTGAGGCAGAAGGATCGCTTGAACTTGGGAGGTGGAGGTTAGAGTGAGCTGTGATCATGCCACTGCACTCCAGCCTGGGCAATAAGAATGAAACTCTGTCTCAAAAAAAAAAAATCCTGTTAGTGTGGGTGCCCATTTTAGAAATTCTCATGTTCTCCCAGTGGTTGCCTTTACCAAGGAATTCTTATGATAATTAAGACACGGTTTTTCTATTCTACATATTGTTATTTATTTTGCAAAAGGAATCTAAAGACTGGTATTTGGCTATGAAGCTAGTATAGAAGTTTTGAACTCGTGAACTGATACTGCTCACCTTGGTGGATATGTTGTCTGTCCTCTCCATCCAATCTTCAGCTTCTTATTTTTCGTAAATCCTGATGTGTTAGACAAGATGGGGCATACTTGAAATAATTTAGCTGTTACTGCCTATGGAAATATATTCATGAGTGATTTAGGAAATTAGACAGTTGCGCAGCGTGTGTTTTGTTCCTAAATTCTGGGCTGTTTTCCCACGGAGATTGTGTCACATCGTCCATCCCGCACTCCCCTGGCAGCCACAATTGAGCACAAGCCCTCACTGGGGTATTGGATAGTGAATAGATATACTGCAATGTCTTAAGATCCCATAGTTGGCCCAAGCAAGCACTGAGTCAAGATATTTTTATGCGTCCGCTGCCTATATGTCTTCCTCTACTGGAAGTGAGAGCAGCACTTTTGTCCAACCAGGCCATGTATTTTTTTTCTACCTGAATAATAGTTCTTTAGCACTTCACACACTTCGGGCATTTAATGTGGCCGATGTTTGCTTAGCAAGTTAAACTGGCAGACTGACTTGTTAGCATCATCAAATTGTACCTAGGCATCTGGATGCCCAAGATACATGCAGGGTCAGACAGAAAATGAGCTAAATAGCTTTTTCAGCTAAGATTTTGTTATCGAAAGCAGCTCTTCTGTGAGTCAAATATAGAGCAAAATATTTGAGAGACCTTCCTGAGAAGAGAAAGCCATGTGGATAAAGAAAAGGAATGGTGGCCGGGAGCGGTGGCTCATGCCTGTAATCCCAGCACTTTGGGAGACCGAGGCGGGTGGATCATGAGGTCAGGAGTTCAAGACCAACCTGGCCAACATGGTGAAACCCCATCTCTACTAAAAATACACACAAAAAATTAGCCTGGCATAGTGGTGGGCGCCTGTAGTCCCAGCTACCAGGGAGGCTGAGGCAGAGAATTGCTTGAACCCAGGAGGCAGAGGTTTCAGTAAGCCGAGATCATGCCACTGCTCTCCAGCCTGGGTGACACAGTGAGACTCTGTCTCAAAAAAAAAAAAAAAAAAAGGAAAGGTGGGCATGCTGGCCATTTTTAAAGGGTTTGCTCGATGGATGCTAGAATATTGGGGATACAGAACTGGTTATGGCGTCATCAAATAATTTTACTTCAAGTTCAAGTGATGGTGGCTTCTTAAATTGAGCTTAGTGGGTTCCACACATGCAAAATTAACTCAAGTTGGTTTAATTTGAAACGAAAATTTTATTCTAAGGGCATGGGGACTTTTCTGTGAACCCAAGTACAGAATCATAACCATTGTACCCAGGCCTCTGGAAGGTACTAGAACTAGGGACTGGAAAATTGTACAGACTCTCCATCCTTCATCTCTGTATTGCTGCTTTATTCTCTTCTTATGCTGCAAACTGGCTGCTTCTGCGTGAGCTTATCTGATTATGTCCAGAGTTTTCTGACCTCACATTTTCCAAGCATGCATGTTATGGGTCCAGCTACCAGAAGACAGTTAATCTTAATTACTCTCTCTTTTTTTCATAGTCCCATATTTTTGGAAAAAAATATTATGATTGACCTAGCTTGGGTCATGTGCTCATTCTTGTTCCAATTAAAACTTTGCATTATGGAAGCCAAGTGGTCTTGCTCATGAAACTGGCATTGCAATGAATTTATATTAATTGTCTCCCCAACACATTCAACATATTTCCTACCACTTTGGAGATACACAAGAAGTGCTTGTAAAGTGAAAAGGTATAGAGACTCAGTAAAGTCAAGTCCTAGTTGTGGAATGTCTGACTCCTTTCCTACTTCAACCAATTGAGCCTCCTCTTTCGGCGTCTCTTTATTACAGTGATCATTTATCATAATTGTGAGATTGCGAATTGTTACTAATCATCTCAAGGAGAGGTACAAAATTCCCCTGGAATGAATTTTAATTGACATTTAATTTTTATCAAATCACATAAAAAACACTGGGGTATAAGAAGAAGGGGGTGAACACAGAAAGAGAGGTCATGAAATTTTACCTTGATTAAGAATTGGAAATTTATTCATCTATTTTTGAAGTATCTTCTTACTGGAGATAAAATTTAACTTTCCAAAATTTGGCTAATAAGGAAGCTGTACACAGAGTGCTTTTTAAGTTCTTAAAATCTGAGTTCTGTTTTAAATGGTAGGAAATTAATATGCCGCTTAAAAAAAACAGGAGAACACATGGAAGGAAAACACAAGGAGTTAACATGTATTGGTGAAATCTGGATTTAAAGCCTGATATTTTGATCCAAATCTAGGCTCTGCTGCTTTTATGTAATCTTGGTTTTAATGCTTTTATGTAATCTTAAGAAAAGTTTCTTTATTTTATTCCTTATCTGTAAAATGGGGATAGGTATATCTAAATGAAATGGTTGCTGTGCTCTTTAAAGAGATAGCAAATATCAAGTACCTAGTGTGTTGCAGCAATTGAAACATTTCATTCATTTGAATAAAAGGTTTCAGACACCCAGGTAAATAAATGAATGACAATACAGATAAAAGTCACGCCGGATCATGAAAGGTGAATGTGCCATGCTAGATGAATCACTTTTCATAAGTAGAGACAGTGCAACCCACCTGCAATCTCTTCAGTTGTGGTGTGTGGGACACATGTTGCTCTATGTGTTCATCCCTCAATATGTTTTGAGTTATTGCCTCTGCTCAGTGTCATTGGTCAGTCCACCCACTAAATCAGCCTGTTACTTTTAAAAATCCTACTGTTTCCATAAAGTGTTCTAAAGTTGTATTTGAGTCACCATAGAGAATATAGCATGTTATCCTGCTGGTGAATCTAGGAAGGCATTTAATAGAATCTGACTGATATTTGATTCTGGTCTGTGCCCTTCTTTTGTTTGCACTTCCATTTGTTCTTTGGGTCCTCAGTCGTTGTTCCCAGCAATCCTGACCACTTAGGGTTTCTAGCAATCTCTTTTGAGAACCAATATTAGTTCATCAAGCATGGCTTTCTTTTCCATTTCCAGGGTTTAAAGGGTGTGTATCTTTTGAAAGCAGGGTTTCGATGACTTCTTTGAGGCTTTATTCTTTACCCCACAAGAGTGGCCCCTTATTTTTATAATCAAAGGTAGTGAAGAAGCCAGATTCACTTTCCAGGCAGTGGTACTAGAACACAAACATTTCATAGCATGAGGGATGTTAGTAATTGCTTTGGGAGGGAACATTCCCCTCTCAAAAATCAGACACTACCTCTATATTCCAGGCAGTTCATCACAACTGTCTCCCGCAGAGCCTTTTATCTGCATGTATGGAAGAGTTTACACTGTTGTAACATTTGATACTATATTAGACAACAGAGGGTAGTAGGCAAATGTGAGAGACTTTCATTTCCTTGAACCTCTGAGTGATTACAGCATTATGTTTCTGGTGAATGGCAGTGCTAATGGCTGTAAAAATATAATGGTATACCTTACGGGATCCCTAGGAAATGCAGGGATGCAAGTACATAATTTTGAGATTGATGTTATTGAGTTATTTTTAAATTTGCACAAAATTTTTTATGGGGCTGTACATTTTTTAATCTTCTCTTTCATATCATCTATTGATTTACAACTAAGCTACAATAGTAAGGACAGGCAACAAAGAGTCTTTTTAAATACAGGTTTGTATAAATGAACTCTTTAGCTATCACCCAAATTCTTACTCCTTACTTCTTGACAAACACCCTTTTCAGCCAGGGTGGGTATGAGCTTCTTTATCTCCATGTGTATTCTTCTGGAACTTAAAACTTGAACTATCAACATTTTTGGCCATTTGATAAATGAAGCATCTTCATTCTTTTAAGTGCAAAATAAGATAAGAGGCATAGAGATGGAAGAGTGGTATAAGAAAATAATTTGATGTCATTGTTGCTGCTTCTAATATTCACTGACGAACCTCAATGCCAGAAAATAATTGACAAAATAATAATTCGCAGCAGCAGTCAGGCAATAACTAAACACATATTATACAGAAAGGTCAAATTTCAAACTATTTTCACAAGAGCAGTTAAATACAAATGCATCTTCTCAAGAGATGCACAGCCTTGGCTCCTAGCCTAAGAAAATATATCAATTTCAAATCAGTGACCTCCTAAATACAAGAAATTTATTTTGTTACATTGTACTAGTTACTGACCCCACTATGAATGCCTTGCTTGTGTTAATTCAACATGTTGCAAGATTTCTGGCAAAAGAAGTCCTCATCTCCTGTAAGATTCTTGGTGAGGCATGTTTGACGTGAAGCTATTTGGCCAGAATTCCAAATGTCTTGCTTTTGTTATGTACATAATAGCAGAGGTTAGCATACTGTGGCCTGGGGGTCAAATGGAACTTGCTGGCTGTTTTTGTAAATAAAGTTTTATTGAAACACAGGCATGCCCATTCATTTCTGTATAATCTTTAACTGCTTTTGGGTTACAATGGTGGAGTTCAGTAGTAGTAACATACCCTATAATGTGCAAAAAGATTTACTGTCTGGATCTTTACAGAAGATGTTTGTTGATCCCTGACATATAGCATTGCTAGGCCTCAGCACATCCTTTCCAAAAGATGGATAGATAGATAGATAGATAGATAGATAGATAGATAGATAGATAGATAGATACATTTTTTTTTTCAGTAGAGCATTGATTTTGATTCCACATTGTTTCAGGAGCCAACTCCTACACTCTGAGTATTATTTTAAATTTTTCAAAGAAGTTAACAATATTTATACTTTGTTTCCTAATTAAGGAAGCAGAGCTACCTTGAAAGAGAATATTTATGTTGTATTTTTTTGACAAAGCAGGAAGAAAATACGTCACAAAATTTGTATGAAAATTCTTATGTAAATGCTGCAAATTAACAACAGACAAGAAAGATACATTCAGGGCAGCTAACAGCTAAGAAAGACAACAATGGCTCTAAGCCCTTTTAAACATTTTTCCCATCATTTTTTTGAGATATCTTGTAAACACACAGCTATTTTTAACAAAGCTTTATTGGGCGCTCTTTAATGCTGGGTTCTGTGCCAGCTACTGGAGATTTACTGGCAGGAGGCAAGGTCCCTGCCCTCACAGAAAATCTCGTACACAGAGCAAAATGATCTTGTTATCATCCCTTTCTGGATTTTGCACCTTAGTTCTTGTCTCATGTCATCATTGAAGCAAGACTTTAATGAATATTATATGCTTACTCATAATAGTAAAATAGTAGAAAATAGTGACTACACACACACACACACACACACACACCATCAGATTCATAATAAAAATGATGAAAGTGCATTGTACTGTGAGTCCTCCCTCCCCTACCTTTTTGGCTGGGGGATGGAGTAAAAAGGATTTATATCACCCAGTACATTGCATTCCACTCTGAAAGTCTCCAGGGAGTATCTTCCTTCTCCACTCATTCACTCTCTTCTTCTCTGGATATGCATGCCTCTTTTACATTCTTCCTCACAAGATCTGTAAATCCTTCTGGTTTCATTCTCTGTACTTACCTACTCTGTTAAGACCCTTCTCTCTTTATTATGCAAAGAAATTTAGAACCATCCCAGTTCTTCAACTTCTATATCTCCACATCCATTGTTTAGGTATAAGAAACAACAGAATTCCCAGTTACTAGGATCAGGTAGTGAGATACCTGAACAAGTAGTGAGATAGTTATAAACAACTCATCTTTTTCATGTCGTTTCTCCTTATCATATATGTTATCATTTCTGTGATGAACCCAATATGGTCTATTTACAACACAGGCCAAGTGCATCTAATTTAAGAATGAGTGATGTAGTTAGAACACCTCAGTTTCAGATTTTCAGTGTTAAGTGGAACTGTTTCATGCAGCAAAAGTACAATATCAAATGGGTTATTAATATTTGTGTTTCTATGCTAAGAAAGTGCCACACTGCTAACTCTTTAGAGCTCAGAAATACAGCAACCTAACATATCATTTAGAATACTGGTACTTAACTTGCACTTTAAGGATCACGAAGTAACCACTGCTGTTATTGTTCATGGCCAGATGGTAGTAGTAATAACTGACATTAGTGGTGGGGGTGGTGGTGGTGATGGTAAGGTCTGTCACTAATTGAGCATCTATTATTAGGAGATTCACACATACCTGTTTGGCATCCTCATAATGCCTTCAAGGTAGGTATATTATCCCCACTTTCCAGAAGTGGAAACTGAGGCCTATTTCCCTCAATTCTTCCTTGACTCTTCATCATGATCTCTCTCTCCTGTATCCGGTGTTCATGCTATATTAGAGGCACTCGAATATACTGGTTCCTTGATTTGGATGGTCCCCTTACCCTTGATGTAGATGGTCCCACATCAGGATTGTGATGTGGCTAGTAACTTCCTGAGGCAACTGCATTGGATTGAAGGAACTAGGTTCTTGGACAATTACAAATCCAATGGCCAAAGGGCAGGGGAGAATGCTCGAAGACTGCCATTTTCTCTGTCGTTTCTCTTTGTAATGAAGGCAGGCCTTGGAGTTAGGCAGCTATCAGTCCCAGTCTTGATGTGAGCACTTTTTAGGTGTCTGGAATTAACAACTCACTTAACCTCTCAGAATTTACATTTTCTCGTTTCTAAAACACAGCTAAGAATATCTGTGTTGCAGGATGGTTCAATTAGTGATAACTTACTTTAGGAGCCTAACTCAAGGCCTGGTGACTGGCAGGCATTCATGAAAATGGGAGCTTGACTTCACGATGATTTTGACTTTGATGTTACATCCTCTGCACACTGGTTCTCTAGTGTTGTTTTCAATCTCATTTACAGAGAGGGGCACATTCAATAGAATGGGAAGAAGGTATTCAATCTTTTCCTTTATTAGATTTTGAGGCTACAGGCTCATGGCCTTGCTCTGCTGCCTCTCTGAAAACTCTGTGTGGTGAGGAGGAGTGGGGAGGGACTGCCTTTCCGGTTATGGTAACTTAGCCAGTGCCTAAGGTACAGCCATCTGTTCAGCTTCTGATCTCAGGAGGCACATAGGAAAATGGGAGGAGAGCTGATGGGTCTGCATGTGGGGAAGGCGGAGCTGAAGAGGAAAAGGCTTCAGTAAACCTCCACATTTCGTATTGAAATTTTTGCAGGAGGTGTAACCATGCTGGCTTTCTTGAATGTTAAACAGTTTGGACTGGAGAGGGGGAAAAAAGGCATGGAATTAGATGAACTACCAATCTAATATAGATATTTGCCTTTTCATTGCTATTCAAATAAGAATACACACAAACTCATAAGCTTGCACTATCATGGCAAATATCTAGATTTATAAGGTACATGTTATCCCTTTGTGGCTTTTGTTGATTTGGACTGCTAGTATGTAAAAAATGTTTTTCATTTCACAATTCATACAATTCATAGACAGCAGATCCTGGCTCTGCTCTCACCATTTCCTGTGCAAATGGCTCCAGGGACCTTAACAGATTCTAAAAGGCAGGAACATGTAGCTCTGAAGCTACAGAGCAAAACACAATTGTGAATTTGCTTATTCTTTCTTGCTCTGGACATTAACCAGAGTTGGCTTTTTATCCCCAGACATGTCAGTATAATGGCACAAGGGAACAGGAAGCGAATTTCCTTTCACCTCTTATTTACTATTGCATTACATTACTAGGCCACTATCTCCCACTTTTGTAGATTTTAAACCAGATTTTCCTTGGTCTACCCAGAGGTCACAGGAATATTCTGTCTCTAAATATTTCGGAGTGTATCTATGCTTAGAATTACCCTTAAGTGTTTCTAAGAGAAGATTGTAAATCTTAGAGGACCAGTTTTCACACTGTGTCCATCAGGCCCTTCTTGGGGATGGAAGGAGGCAGAGTGAGACTCCAACTTCATCCCCTATCTCAGCTTCTCTCTCTCTTTTTTGTGTAGGGCTCTGCATTACATTCCAATTGGTACTTTAAATATTTTTAAATGAACCACTTTTATGCGAAAGTTCTAACACACAAGAACGGGATGCACTGTTTTCTGGTTGGCTTAGTATTTCTGCTTTTGGGAAACAGGCAAAACAGAGGAATAAAGGATAAAGGCACCGTGCATTATCCGTTACCTTTTCTTAAACAGAAAAGCATGTCACCTGCATTATTTAAGAAACAGGTTGGCAATTCAATTAACGTGTTATCAGAAGGAAGAAAGGTTTTATACAACAGTTTTCTGATTGAGCTTTTAAAATACATATTTTTTTACTATAAACATGCTCATCTAATAAAACTTTTTATTAGAATTATAAAATACCTGTAACATTAGCTCAAATTAAGAAATAAGAAAGTTTGATTCATGTGTACTAACCCTTTCCCCTACTCCCTTCTAGACTATCTTCTTCAATTACTTGTCATAATTTTTAAGTGGGGAAGAAAGGTGGTCACATCCATCCCCACATAGGTTTAACAGATTGCATCTCAATTCACATGGGCATTTGGAAATGTCTGGCTTTCCTGGTACCATACATCCTAAAGGTGCACAGTCAGTTTAGAAGACACAAATATATAAGCACAATGAAACAATGCCTGGGGTGTGATCAAAGACCAATGATGTGAGAGATACAAATTTAAACAACTCTCTGTAGTATTTGTTCTGACAGGGAAAACGTGGATTTCCACTGGATGCACCTAAAATTCACCTATGCATCCTTATTGCATCCATTTACACACATGTACACAAACACAAACAGGTACATAGGTACACCCATATATACAATGGCACACACACACAGACACACACTCTCACACACACATCTCCAATGGGCTGTCAGTGATTAACAAGTCAACCCCCTTAAGTAGTAGGATATTCTGAGAAGTTAATCGTGAACAGAGTTACAGCTCATAGGATTAGTTAATTAGACAAAGGCTTGCAGGCAAGATCTCTGTAGTCTGTTTTGCTAACGTGATGGACCCCACTTAGGCAACTGATGAAGAAAGTAGTGTGAACACTCTTCAAGTGAGGAAATGTGGAATGTAACAGAATAAAGCCCCAGCATAGCAGTAATGAGCTGGCAGAGGTATTGCCATCCGGTGACTGCCATTTGTCAGTGGCAGAAAAGGTGGAGGCTTGGGGAAGAGATTTATAATTTTGGTTACCATCTTTCCTACTGCTTCAAGGCAATTTTAATTACTTTTTAAAAGCAGTCTCTAAACTTGCATTTCCCCACATGAATTGTTGACCTTAACTTTCAAGGACCACTATACTGACAGTGCTTACTCATCATAAGCAATAAATGCATTTTATTAAAAGATGGCTATTCAACCATATTAGGATTAAGAGTAGTATCTTATTACTTTGGAATTGTCTTTAAAAATATGTTGGTGGCCGAGCGCGGTGGCTCACGCTTGTAATCCCAGCACTTTGGGAGGCCGAGGCGGGCGGATCACGAGGTCAGGAGATCGAGACCATCCTGGCTAACACGGTGAAACCCCGTCTCTACTAAAAATACAAAAAATTAGCCGAGTGTGGTGGCGGGCGCCTGTAGTCCCAGTTAGTCCGAGAGGCTGAGGCAGGAGAATGGCGTGAACCCGGGAGGCGGAGCTTGCAGTGAGCCGAGATCGCGCCACTGCACTCCAGCCTGGGTGACAGAGCGAGACTCCGTCTCAAAAAAAAAAAAAAAAAAAAATATGTTGGCAAATGTGGTTGCTTATATTGTAACTAGCTTTTTGTGATCCTTTCTAGGAGCCACAAAAGTGTTCTTTTTCCTTTGTACCAAAACTCACAAATATAAAGACTATATTGTCCAAGCAGAGGGTTCAAATAAACAAAGAAGCCTGGCTATCCATTTGAAAGGGGTGATAAAATAATGACAATAATAATTTTTTAAAAGGGATGTATGTGTACCAAGTTTAAAATTGTAAATGACCTTCCAAATAGGTACTTATTTTCATGATGGAATTTGAGGCCAGGTATGTGGCATTGTGTGATTTTTTTAAAGTAGGCTTTGCACTTTGCTACAACTGTCAAATCATATGCAGCCAGAAGGAAGTAATACAGAGATATCCAATGGGCAGTGACTAAAGATGCATCCCTTTAGTCAATTTCCACCAATAGCAACATCTTGCACACTGTAGTACAATGTCACAATGAAGATATTGACATTGATACAGCCAAGATCCAAAACATCTCCATCATAAAGTTGATTCCACATGTTGCCCATTTATAGCCATACTGACTTCTTCCACACCATCATACCCTTCTTAGCCCTGACAGCCACTAACCTGTCCTCTAGTTCTATAATTCTGTGATTTCCAGAATGTTATGTAAGTGGAGCCATGCCATCAAAATGGATTGCTTTTTTCACTCAGGATTATTCTCTGGCGATTCATACTGATTGTTCTGTGTATCTCTAGTGCATTCCTTTTCACTGCTGAGCAGTATTTCATGGCATGGGTATGCCACAGTTTGTTTAACTAGTCACCCATTGAAGAACACTTGGGTTGCTTCCAATTTGGGGCTAATGAGTGAACGTTTTGCTATAAATACGGGGTACAGGTTTTTGTATGAACGTAAGTTTTCATTTCTCTGGGATCAATGCCCAGTAGTACAGTTACTAGGTTGTATGGCACTTACACATTTAATTTTTTCTTTTCGTTCTTTCTTTTTTTTTTTTTTTTTAAGAAACTGGCCAACTGCCTTCCAGAGTCACTGCATGAGTGATCCAGTTTTTTCTCATCCTTGCCAGCAATTAGTGTTGTCATTTTTTCAAAAAAATGTAGCTATTATAATAGGTTTGTAGTAATGTCTCATTGTGGAATTATCTATATTTTTCATGGCTAACGATGAACATGTTTTCATATGTTTATCTGCCATTTATATATCCTATTCAGTGAAATATGACTCCGTGTCTTTTGCCAATATTCTAATTGTATTGTTTAGAATTGTTTTACAGTTGAGTTTTGAGAAATATGTATATATTCTCAGTATTTATCCTTTCTCAGATATATGGTTTGTACATACATTCCTGTCTGTAGATTGTCCTTTAATCCTTTTAACAGGGTCATTTACCCTGTCAGAAGAATATATATATATTTATATATATATACATATATATAAATATATGTATATATATTTATATATATATATATAAATATATGTATATATATTTATATATATATATATAAATATATATACATATATTTATATATATATATATAAATATATGTATATATATAAATATATATACATATATTTATATATATATATATAAATATATATATATATAAAAATATATATACATATATTTATTTAAACTAAATTAAGGAGTTTTTTGTTTTTTGTTTGTTTTTCCCTGTGGGTGTTCAATTGCTCCAATACCCTTTGTTGAAAATGCTGTCTTACCTCCATTGAACTGCTTTTGCACCTTCCTTAAAAATCAGTTGGACATAGCTGTGTGGGTATTTACCTGGGTTCTGTATTGTATCCATTAATATGTGTGTCTGTTTCTCCACCTAGACCACACAGTATTGATTCCTGTGGCTCTATAAGTCTTAAGATTGGATAGATTCATTCCTCCCACTTTCTTCTTTTTTAAATAATTGTTTTAGCTATTCCAGTTCTTGTGCTTTTCTATATATACTTTTAAATTTATCTATATCTACAAACAATTTTGCTAAGATTTGATAGGAATTTCATTCAATCTATGTAACAATTTGGGGAGAATTGATATTTTTACTCTGTTGAGTCTTTCAATCCATGACACAATATGTCTCTCCATTTATTTAGATCTTCTATAATTTCTTTTATCAGTGTTGTGTAGTTTGCACCACATAATTTCTATGCATGTTTTGATAGCTTTATATCTAAGTATTTCATTTTGTTAGTGATTCTAAATGGTTTGTGTTTTGATTTCCAATGCCTGTGTGTTCACTGCTAGTGTATTGAAATGCAATTGATTTTTACATTTTTATCTTATATCCTATGACTTTGAGGAACTTGCTTATATTAGTTCTAGGAGTTTTCTCGTAGATTCCTTGAGATTTTTCTGCATATGCAATCATGTCATCTGTAAACAGGGAAAGTTTTATGTATTTCTTTTTGATCTATATGCTTCTTATTTTCCTTTCTTGTGTTATTGCACCGTCTAGAAGTTCCAGCACCATGTTGAACAAGACTGGTGAGAGCAGACATCATTATCTCTTTGAATTCTCAGGGGAGATACTGTGACTAGAATTTTTTTAGCCTTTTAATACAATGAATTACATTCATTGCCTTTAAAATATTGAATTCTGAGTCTTGCACCCTCGGAATAAATCTCTTTTGTTCATGGTGTGTAATTGTGCTTACATATTACTGATTTTTTATTTGCTATCATAAGGATTTTTTGCATCTATATACCAAGGGAATATTGGTCTTCATCTTTCTTTTCTTTTCTTTCTTTCTTTTGCTCTTTCTTTTTGTACTATCTTTGTCTGTTTAGTCATGAGGGTAATAAGTAGCTTCATAAAATAAATTGGAAAATGATCCCCTTCCAATTTCCTGGAAGAGATGTTGTAGAAGGTGTCAATTCCTTTTTAAACATTTGATAGAATTGTCCAGTGAAACCAGCTGAGCCTGTTCAATGTGTGTGTGTGTGTGTGTGTGTGTCTGAGAGAGTTGTGACATTATAAATTCAATTTCATTAATAACTATAAAGTCATTCAAATGATCTATTTAATATTTCATATTAGATGAGTTGTCATGCTTTGAGTTTTTTGAGAAGTTAGTCCGTTTGTCAAAGTTATATTGTGTATAGATCTGTTTGTAGTACAGTCACCTCTCAGCATCCGTGGGGGATTGGTTCCAGGGTGTCCCACAGATACTGAAATCCACAAATACTCAAGTCTCTTATATGAAATAGTGGATTTGCGTATAACCTATGCACATCCTTCTGTATGCTTTAAATCATCTCTAGATCACTTATAATACCTAACACAATGTAAATGCTATGTATAGTTTTGTTATACTGTATTGATTTTTATTTGTATGATTTTTTATTGTTGTATGGTTATTTTTTATTTTTCCCAAATATTTTTGATCCACAGTTGGTGGAATATGAGGCTGATTGAATCTGATGTGGCAAAACCCACGGACATGGTGGGCCAGCTATATTCTCTAATTATCTTGTTCATGTCTTCAGGGCCTGTAATGATATCTTCTGTTTTACTCCTGATGTGGATAATTTGCGTCTTCCATTTTTTCTTTGTCAATCTTCCTAGAGGTTTGTCATTCTTATTGATCTTTTCAAGGAAGCAACTTTTTAATTGTTTTTCTCTATTGTTTTTCTGTTTTCAGTTTCATTGATTTGGGGCTTATGTTTATTATTCCCTCCCCTTTTTTGCATTGAGTGTGTCTTTTTCTTATTTTTTCCTTGTTTTTGAAATGGGAGCTTATATTATTGATTTGAGTCTTTTTCTGTTGTCCAGTGTATGCATTTACTTCTGTAACCTTCCCTTCCATCACCGCTTTAACTGTATTCTGCAAATACTGATATTGTATTTTCATTTTTATTCACTTTAATGTATATTTTGATTTTTTTCCTTGAGAATTTCTTTGACCCATGGATTATTTAGAAGAGTGTTGTTTACTTTTCAAGTGTGTGGAGATTTTCTTCTTATTTTCTATTACTGATTCTAGTTTTATTCCATTGTTGTCAGGGAACATACTCTGTATGATTTCAATTCTTTAAAAATTTTTGAGGTATGTTTTATGATCCAAGATATGGTTTATATTGATATACACTCCAAAGCCACTTGAGAAAGATTCATAACCTGCTGTTGTTGGGAGTAGAATTCTGTAAATGTTGATTTATCTTGTTGGCTCATGGTGTTGTTGGGATCTTCTATATCCTTCCTGATTTTTCCATTTAAATATTCTATTAATTTTAAAGACCTGGGTGGTGAAAACTCAAATACAATTGTGCATTAAAATTTTTTTTCAGTTGTATCATTTTTTTGTTTCACATATTTTGCAGATACGTTTTTTGGGGTCATACATATTTAGAATTGCCATGTCCTCTTGGAAGATTTACCCTTTTATAATGCTCCTCTCTGTCTCTGGTAATTTCTTTGCCTGTAAGGTTCACTTTATCCAATATTAGTATAGTCATTCCTGCTTTCTTTTGATTGATGTTTGCACGATACCTTTTTTTTTTAGTTTTATTTTCAATGTGCCTGGATTGTTATATATTAAAATGGCTTTCTTGGTGGAGCACAGTGGCTCATGCCTGTAATCCCAGCACTTCGGGAGGCTGAGGTGGGTAGATCTCTTGGGCCCAGGAGTTCAAGACCAGCCTTGGCAACATGGCAAAATTCCATCTCCACATAAAAATACACAAACTGTCCAGGCATGGTGGCACATGCTTGTAGTCCCAGCTACTCCGGAAGTTAAGACAGGAAGATTGCTTGTGTCTGGGAAGTCGAGGCTTCAGTGAGTTGTGATTGTGCCACTGCACTCCAGTCTGGGTGATAGAATGAGGCCTTGTCAAAAAATAAAATGAAATAAAATAACTTTCTTATTGACACCATAGAGTTGGGTCATGTTTTTAATTCACTTTGCCAGTCTGTGTCTTTTAATCAATATATTAAGACCATTTACATTTAAAAAAGCATTGCTATTTTGGGCTTCAGTTTGCCCTTTTATTTTTAATTTTCTTTTTGTTCTCACATTCTCTGCACTTTTCACACCTCTGTTTTATTTTTCCTACTTCCTTATGGGTTACTGAACAGTTTATAGGGCTCCAGTTTTACTTACCTATGGTAATTTTGAGCGCATTTCTTTGTATAGCTTTTGTAGTTGCTACATTGTACGTACATATCTTATCACAGTCTGCTCCTTTCATCATTTTACTAGTTTGAATAAAGCGTGGAAGCCTTTCCTTCCTTTACATTCTCTGACCCTCCCCTATTTATAATATAACTTATTAAATATATTATCTACATACATTTAGAATCATATCCCAGTGTTTTAATTTTTGCTTCAACTATCAAAAAATTCTTAAAAACTCAAAAGGAGAAAGTTTATTACATTTGCTCATATTTTTGCTTTCCACATTCTCGCTAACTCTTGGTGTTCCAAGATTCCTCCTTTTATGGTTTCCTTTCTATTTAGGGAACTAACTCTGTAGCTGTTTTTAAAAATAGGTCTACTGGTGACCAAGTCTCTTAATTGTCCCCCATCTGATAATTTCTTGAACTTTATTTCATTCCAGAAGGATATTTTCACTGGATATAGGATTCTAGTTTGAAGATTCCTTTATTTCAGTACTTGAAAAATGTTGTGCTACTTTCTAATGACCTCCGTGGTTTCTGATAATAAGTCCACTTTCATTCAGATCATTTTCCCGTATAGATAAGTTGTAATGTTTTTTCTCACCCTTTCAATAATTTTTCACTGCCTTTAGTTTTCAGAAGTTTGACTCTGGATGCAGTTGGATTTGTCCTGCATGGGACTCACGCAGCTTTTTGAATAGGTACTTTTATGCCTTTTACAAAGTTGGGATATATTCAGCTACATGTTCAGCGCTTTTCCAGCCCCTCCTTCTTTCTCCTCCTGGGACTCTGATGACATGAACATTAGGTATTTTATCATCACCCTACAGGTCCCTAAGTTAGTTAGTTTCTTTCTTTCTTTCTTTCTTTCTTTCTTTCTTTCTTTCTTTCTTTCTTTCTTTCCTTCCTTCCTTCCTTCCTTCCTTCCTTCCTTCCTTCCTTCCTTTCCTTCTTTCTTTCTTTCTTTCTTTCTTTCTTTCTTTCTTTCTTTCTCTCTCTCTCTCTCTCTCTCTCTCTCTCTCTTTCTTTCTTTCTTTCTTTCTATTGTTGTATATATTGGGGTAATTTCTACTGATTATTTGCAAGTTCTCTCATTCTTTTCTTTTTGCCTCCTCTTTGCTGTTAAGTCAATCTACCATCTATCGAGAGTTTTGTTTTCTTTTGGGTTATTGTATATTTCAGTTCTGAAATTTTCACTGGGGTCTTCTTTACATCTGCTATTTGGTTCCTGAGAATTGCTATTTCTTTGATGAGACTGTTTTCCATTTGTTTCAAGTGTGCCCATAATTGTCCATTGAAACAATTTCATGATGGCTGCTTATATCAGATAATGCTGACATCTTTGTCATCTCAGCATTGGCATCTATTGAATGCCTTTTTCCTTTCAGCTTAAGAACTTCCTGGATTTTGGTATGACAAGTGATTTTTTATTGAAACCTGGACATTTGGGATATCATGTTATGAGACTCTGGTTCTTATTTAAACCTATTTTAGCTGATTTTCTCTGACATTGCTGTTGACAGAGGAAGGAGGAACCTACCTCATTACTGCCGAATTCCCCGCTCAGCTTCTGTCAACATTCAAAGGCAGGGAGTTTCTTCTTGGATGCCAAGGGGGAAGCCAACCCAGTGGGTAGAGGAATGGAAGTTCTGGCTCCCCACGAGACATGCAGCAATACCTCTCTGGGTGGTAGGAGTAGGAATGCTTCAGTACTGCTTACTACGTGGCATCCGCTGACACCATAGGGGGCAAGAGGACTCACCACAGAAGGATGGTGAAAAGTTCTGACTCTCCTAAACATTCTTCCACACCACTGCAGTGGAGAAGGAGAGGAGTGCCTTGTTGATGCTCAGTGGGGGCTGACGACAGCACCCTGTGAAGGGGAGAGCTTCACTATTTCCTGGAAGGGGCTGAACGTCCTGGCTCTCCTGTACTCTGGTTGAGGTTGGTGCCTACTTGCAGCCTCATTTTCATGGAAGGGCGAGCTTTCCACTTGGTCTTTGCTGGTGAAGATTGGGGTGGGGCCACAGCTGGTTTCCATGGTGTATGGCTGGAGTAGGGTAGTCATTGTCTCAACATTTTCTTTCTTGTGAGTCTGCCCCTTTTCATAGTCCTTTGGCTATATAGGAGGCTCACTTTTGTTGTCTGTGCCCGTTGAGATCTCTGGGTTGCCAGCTCCATGTCTGGAATATCTCTATCTGTCTGTCTGTCTGTCTGTCTGTCTATCTGTCTATCTGTCTGTCTATCTCTCTATCTATCTATCTATCTATCTATCTATCATCTATCTAATTTTTTTTTGCCATATATATGGCAAAAAGAAACCCCAGGGAACTCACCACTGTTGTTCCTTGGGTCCCGAGGCCCCTCATTGTTCTGCTCTTCTTTCTACTTTTCATAATCTTACGTGTTTTATGTATAATGTTCAGGGCTTTTAGCCGTATCTTGTAGGCAAAATAGGGAAAAGTATGTCTATTCTGTCTTTCTGGGAGCAGACATTTATAGACTGCCTGATTTTTAAAGATAAGGATCCAGATTTTCATATATAATTCTTCCATTTTGTCTTTTAATACTGACAGTCAATTTTTTTTTTTTTTTTTGAGGTGGAGTCTCACTCTGTTGCCCAGGCTGGAGTGCAGTGGCATGATCTCGGCTCACTGCAACCTCTGCTTTCCAGGTTCAAGCAATTCTCTTCCTCAGCATCTTGAGTAGCTGGGATTACAGGCACCTGCCACCACACCTGGCTTTTGTTTGTTTGTTTGTTTTTTGTATTTTTAGTAGAGACGGGATTTCATCATCTTGGCCAGGCTGGTCTTGAACTCCTAACCTCGTTATCCACCCTCCTCGGCCTCCCAAAGTGTTGGGATTATAGACGTGAGCCACCGCATCCGGCCGACAATCAATTTTTAAGTAACAGGCAGGCTAAATGCAAAATGTCTATTTGCCAACAGTCTGTGAGCTCCGCCTAGTTCCTGAAGAAATTTAGTTTCTCTGACTGAGATTTGTGAATTTTTACCTCATTATATATAATTTTCCATCATTTATCCAGAAGTGATATTGCTGACAAACTTAACTATCAAGGGCAGAGCCAAGAAAGAGAAATTTATCAGGAAAAGATCTCTGAGCAACCACATTAGATGTCAACATGTCCAAACACTAAAGTTCTTGAACTTTATTAATAGATTATAATCCTTGAGGCCGGGCACAGTGGCTCACGCCTGTAATCCCAGCACTTTGGGGGGCCGAGGCAAGCAGATCACCTGAGGTCAGGAGTTCAAGACCAGCCTGGCCAACATGGTGAAACCCCGTCTCTACTAAAAATACAAGAAATTAGCCGAGTGTGGTGGTGGGTACCTGTAATCCCAGCTACTTGGGAGGCTGAGGCAGGAGAATTCGCTTGAATCCAGGAGGCAGAGGATGTAGTGAGCTGAGATCATGCCACTGTACTCCAACCTGGGCAACAAGAGCAAAACTCCATCTCAAAAAAAAAAAAAAAAAAAAGTTATAAGCCTTTAAGCTCCCACTCTGAGCATGATTTAAAAAATAAAAGCACACACACACATAAACACACACATGAGTAGAAAGTCAGTCTACTTTCCCAAGCACAATGCAAATTAGAGAAGATAGGATTTCATGAATCAGGAACACTGAAGATATTGAAATTAAAAACTAACAGTGAAGCAAGAGAGAAGAAAATCATAAAATTGACCCCAAATACTCAACTCCCCCATAAAACCACCTGTGGCTCCTCAGTGTTGGTGCACACAGTCTTATATTCTTTTAGTAGATGCTGAAAGTCTTCCTTTATTGGAGCCTAGCTTAAGAATTAGGATTTATTATTAGAACTGTGAGTTTCAGGGATTTATATCATCATCTTCCTCCTCTGTCTTATGCAAGTCTGTAACTCCTTAGCTAAGAAAAAAACATTTTTAAAATCATTCAGAGGAGAATAAAAACTAATTTTAATTGAGCCCCTATGATGTGTTAGATAGTATATTAGGAATTTTACCACCATGTATGTTTTAATTTTTACAAAACCTCTGTGAAGTAGATACTATTATTTTCTACAAAAACTCTGTGAAGTAGATACTATTATTTTCTACAAAAACTCTGTGAAGTAGATACTGCTATTTTCTATTTCAACTGATTGAGAAACTGAGTTCAAAAGACCAGGAATAATTTTGACAAGGACTCTGCCTCACCAGTGGTTATGGTAGGACTGGCATCCAATTAAGACTTCAATGGCCATGCTCTTAAATAACCTGCAGATTCCAAAATGTTGAAATTGAATGTTAGAAGTTAGGGAAGGGGATTTGGGCATCTAAAAATTGCCTTAATGTGGAGACACTTGAACTAACTATGCCACAGCAAAAACTGACATTCAAAAACACTACTTAATGTCCTCTAAGCAGGCCCTGGGGTCATGACTCTCAAAGGCACTTCTGAACTTGATGAGTGAGAGACTCCAGAGTCCAGCAAGCTAGCTAGTGCTTGTGCTTTCTTATGAGCAACTGAGGCAGCACCAAGACTGTGCTTGAAGAGCATAATATTCATACCCTCTTTTTTGTTTGAGATGGAGTTTTGCGCTTGTTGCCCAGGCTGGAGTGCAATGGCAGATCTCAGCTCACTGCAACCTCTGCCTCCCGGGTTCCAGCAATTCTCCTGCCTCAGCCTCCTGAGTAGCTGGGATTATAGGTGCCTGCCACAACTCCCAGCTAGTTTTTTTTTTTTTGTATTTTCAGTAGAAACGGGGTTTCACTATGTTGGCCAGGCTGGTCTTGAACTCCTAACCTCGATCCACCCGCCTCGGCCTCCCAAAGTTACAGACATGAGCCACCGCGCCCAGCAAATCGTACCCTCTTTGTCATTGCCAATTGTCTAACAAAATTGTCCACAATTACAGGCAATATTTGATAAAGTGTATACATAGTATAGATTGGGGAGGTCCCTGAGATCTAGAAGAACTCCTGGTGTGAAAAACCAAGGGAGGGGCTACTTGGCTTCTGGTGTCTGCAGGCAAATGTCATCCACATTGCTGTGCGTAGCTATCTTATTATAGTGTGGTAAAATAGCCAAGGAAGAGCAGAGGGGTTCAAAACTACAGATCTGCTCCCCAAGTATTTCCTGACATATTGAGGAGGCAGTGAGCAACAGTAGCCTGGAGAAAAATCATTGCCCTGGCTCTGGGTTGCATTTTCCATTTTAATTAAAATTCGTATTTGTCCATTCTGTCCAGGTCCTGGCCCTGTGGTCTATGCTATTTTGCATGGCAAATGAAATCAATAAGAGCCTATGATTTGGAACTTGGAGGCGCCTAAGCATTTTGGTCATATTTGCTAAGCAGAAGGCGAGTGTTTTCTGAGTGATGTTTGGCATACACTTCCAGTCTGAGGGTGTCAAATGCCAGACTGTGGGGCTCCCTGGTTGCCAGTTCATATGTTAGAGAGGTTCCTTCCCTTCAGCTTTCCTACTGTACTTGGTAATCTTCCTCATTTTTTTTTTTTTTTTTCTGTTCTATAGTGGGTATCCCAGCAATGAAGGTGACAGAATGGCTTGTGGTGATTATCAGGTGGTTGTGCCAGTAAGACTGCCTGTCAGCAGTTATCATGTTGGTGGGTGACTGGGCAGAAGAAGTAACCAGGTGTGTCCTAGACACAGATCTGCAAGGGAGCAAAAACTGGGAGTTTGCCAAAAGCTCGTTGAAGAAATTGGAGAAAGATTGTTTGCATGTCGAGAACAACTTTTATTCTTATTTTCCAGACATAGCTAGGAAATGTTATGTTAGTTGAATGTGACTTGGTATCACTACAAAGTATTAATAGCACATATTTATGCCTTATGCTCAAATTTGCTGCTGCACCTTTTTTTGCCTTTTGTTTATTTTTTTTTTGGGGGGGGGGTGGTATTTGTTTTCTACCCAAGCCTTCTGTAGCATAGAGAGAATGTAATTAAAGAAGGATAAAATCAATTTGCCTTTGAATTGCTTCATAGTAAGATCTTGCATTAGAGTGACAGACTTATCATGTCATCTGTGCATACAAAAAAATCAAAAGATGAGTATTTGTTGTTACTATTTTTTTCCAAATCTATTAAATTAAACAGCAAGAAAATTAATTTACTGTATTGAGTTCTTCTATTTAGGCTGATTGTTTAGTTTACATTAAACTTTTGCAAAAGAGATTGTGCAGGGCGGACCGAGTCTGCATGTTCATGTTTTCGTCTGAGTCAGAGCATGAATCAGAACTGAAGGGAGCATTTCTTGTAATCACAGTCTTGGTTTTTTTCTTCTATGTTTTTAGGTGGCAAAGTGACAAGTGCCAAAAGTCAGGCCTGACTTTTCTGAAAACATCAGCATTCTGCTGTATCTGGAATAATGGATGTAAAGGACCGGCGACACCGCTCTTTGACCAGAGGACGCTGTGGCAAAGAGTGTCGCTACACAAGCTCCTCTCTGGACAGTGAGGACTGCCGCGTGCCCACACAGAAATCCTACAGCTCCAGCGAGACTCTGAAGGCCTACGACCATGACAGCAGGATGCACTATGGAAACCGAGTCACAGACCTCGTCCACCGGGAGTCAGATGAGTTTCCTAGACAAGGTTTGTAGGGTTTCCCCTGCTGATTGGCTCTCAACTGTCTAACTTACTTGATTTACATGGTTGATGGCTGCTTTTGGAGATCCACCGTGGTGGTTTTTGACAGATGTCCCCTACAGTAGACTCTTGGTTCCATAAAGGACATTCCTAATACCATGGTGAATCTCTATCCTGAGAAACCTAAGATTATCTGTGGTTTCTCAAAACTATTCTCCTCATAGTCCGCTTACAAGCCTCAAATTTCTATTCCTTTTCGCGTTGGGTTTCTCACTTAGATTCTCCTTGAACAAATGGTGTATCTTGGTTAAATAATCTTTGAAATAGTGTATAATAATACTTCCTTTTCCCTCTACTAGAATATGATGTTAATTCTGAGTGATACATTTCTCCTTTTGTGTTTCAGAGCATAGGTGGCCACATGTATGTTATTTTCCAATTCCACTGATGTAATTATCCCTCCTACTTTCCCCAAGCCTTAATTTTCCTTTTCTTATACTGTTTTGATTTCTTTTGGGAGGAGAATATTTTTCTCCCAAGCACTAACAGTTGGCACTCTCTTCATGTCCAATATTTATGAAGAGTTCTGTTATCACTTCTCCAGGGTTGCTGTAAATGCGTCAACACGTAGAATAAAGCAAAGCAGTGCTGAGAGGTGGTGTGACAAAGCTCACTCTCTAGCTCCATGTCTTACTGGTACCAGCCTCGCCATGTGTGCAATTTACATTGATGGCTCAGCAAAATTACAAGCAAATGCACAAAACTATACCGAATGCCTCGGGAAGGGTCACTCTGCCAGCGCCAAAGGGCTAAGCCCTGCTCTGCTAGCTTATTGCCTCATTTGTTTTATAACACTGATTCTTTATTTCTTGTTCCATGTCCTTGGGGGTAAACGTTGCAATGGGTTTAATTTCTAATGAAATAGCTTGGAATTCTAGTCCTGGTTTCTCAGCTTCCTTAAACTACTTTTTACTATTTTTTATTTATTACAAAATGTGCATGTGTATATATATATGTTATTAATTAGCACTATGCCCACGTTTTATAAATCTGCAATCCAGAGGTTGTTCTAGATAACATCTTTGTATACACTCCTGGTTTAGCCTAGCTTCAGCTTTTATATTTAACATAGGATTGAAAAAATAAATCAACAGAGAAACTGTTAGAATTGTGTTTCCATTGCCATTATAACTCTTGCAGGATACAATTTTTATTTAATCTTCCTTCTTATTTTCTGAGTTATCTTCATGTAAATGAAACACATGCTGATCCTCCTCCATGAGAAAATGGGGGCAGAGGCTGCTTGAAAATTGCTCTGGATCAAATGCCTTTGATCTGTAACTTCAACAAGTGTTTTTGCTTTGTTAAGTCCTCACCATTCCCCAAATTGCAGGTAGTGGCAGTTGGAAAAAAAAATATGAAGAATCATGGCTTAATGAACTGAGAGAGAGCTTACATTTCCAATATAACAAAATTGGGACACCTCTCTGTTGTTTCCCAGAGCTGCACTAACACGAGACTCAGATATTTTGAAAGGTGATGCACGTTCAACGTGGTTGAAAGCCTTTCATTTTCTGCTGTAGTTTTTGTCTCATTTACGTTGTTCCTGCCTACGTTTTTGTGTCTCATAATTCTGTGCTGAAATGTTCACTCTTCCTCCTAAGTCTTATTAAAAGTGCATCCTGGCTTCTGGATCATTGTGCACTGAGATGTAGATTCCAGATTATTGTTGAATTATGGATCGGCCTGTCACCTTTTCCTTTATTAATATTTACATAAAATAAAACCAAGGACTGGGATTTTATTTTCAAATATACCTTTATTCTTCCTGTTTAGTCTTCTTCGCCTCCATTGATAATAATGGAGGTTGCTTGGCCATATCAAACTCATAGCTTTGCAATTAACAATTCACACATGCCGCATGTTGTTATTGAGCCCATATTTGTTTGTGTAATGTGTTTGAATGAATTAAAAACTGTGCAGGCCAAAAGTAGAAATAAAAAGCATCAGAAGGTATTTGCATATGCAAGTGCAATTCCTTCTGAAGACATCTATGAATTTATGCATGAAAATGTAGTCAGAGTCTGAGTGGATCTACTTTGATGGGTTCTAAAATTGAACTCTGCAGGAAGTAAATAAGCACATATTTAAGGAGAGGAGGAACAGGAGATACAGTCTGGCAAGCAGTACATTCAACTTGAAACTTAGCCACTACAGAGAGGGTTAAAATAAATTTTACACTCAGTAATAACAATAATTTTTTTAAATGTCATGCATTTCCCATTTTATTTTCTTATTCATGAAATCAAAGAGCAGGATCATCTCCGTACTTATTAGCCTAGAGGTACATTAACAAGGATCATAGGGGGATCATCTCCTGCAGTATTCTTATTTAAAACCCAAGACACTGATCATAAAACAAACACACTTCTCACATACAACCAAGTTTTGCAAACACAGTTGAATGACTCTACAGATGCTCAGGGTGGAAAAGAATTGCCAGCCAGTGAAAGTGATGCGGGCTCAGAGTCAGACCTTGTCCAGTTACCCCAGCTGGCCCACTCAAGTATCAGATGCAAGAACCTGCCATCTCCCAGCAGGAGAAATGAGCCAGGTGTTCCCATGAGAAATTTACGGAAGCTCCGGTCAAATTGTGCCCATCTTTGCTTGCTTTCAACACAGAATCCTCCTCTGCCTTCTTCTATTGTGGCTTCTTCTCTTGAGTATGCAAATCACCTGTCTGGCCTCTATTATGCTGGATCCTCCTGGTGTGAAGGAAGAAAATTGCTGACCTTCGGTCTGTGGCCACTGGAGTAATTAGTAATTAGTAATTAGTAAATGACTAATCCTGCACTAAATAGCATCCTAGTGGTCTGAAAGCTAATGCACCTGACAAAAGTGAGCAGTGGTCTGATCCCTGGTCAGACCCAGCCCTAGTCCAACCTGTGAAATAGATGCCACTTTGAATAATGAAGGTCGGCCAAGTTCCCAGGCAGTTTGTACAAGCTTGTCTTTTTTTTTTTGGACCCCGGAGTTAGGGTGAAGAGCAGTGTGATATACAAGACATTCTCCTGGGGCTTAGGAGTCTAGAGTTGGACGTGAATTCTGCTTTTGCATGTGTATGTGCCTGGGACTCTGCTCTGCATTCTGTGTTTCATCAGTATTACTACATGGTTTTCAGGCACATTAAACAAACAACGATAATAACAATGACAAAAGAATAATGGCGAACAGGCCGGGCGCGGTGGCTCACGCCTGTAATCCCAGCACTTTGGGAGGCCAAGGTGGGCGGATCACGAGGTCAAGAGATGGAGACCATCCTGGCTAACATGGTGGGCGTGGTGGCGGGCACCTGTAGTCCCAGCTACTCGGGAGGCTGAGGCAGGAGAATGGCGTGAACCTGGGAGGCGGAGCTTGCAGTGAGCCGAGATAGCGCCACTGCACTCCAGCCTGGGCGATAGAGCGAGACTCTGTCTCAAAAAAAAAAAAAAAAAGAAAAGAATAACGGCGAACATTTGTTGAGTAGTTTGTGTCAGGAGCCAATCTAAGCATTTTGCTTGCATTAACTCAGTTAATGCGCACGACAGCTTTGCGAGGTGGGTACTATCACTCCCTTGTTTACTTATTAGGAAACTGAGCCAGAGAGAGATTAAATAAGTCATCCAAAGTTGAAAACATGGAAAGAGCCAGAGATAGGCTTCAAACCTAAGGGGCTGTATTCAAGACCTGTGTTTTAAACCAATGTGTTTCATCACCTCTCAAAAAAATAAGTAAACAAACAAAAATATCATTAAATCCTTAGTCAAAGGCTGGGAAGGATCTATGAAATTCACTTTCTAAGTTTTTTAAGAATCCATACTTTTAAATCTTTCTTAATGATACAGGAACTGTAGTTAATAGTATTGATTGAACATATAATGTTCACCACCAGCTCCCAGCCCTGCTGATCTAATTCCTGTTCTCATCCATTCACCTCCATCTCACAATCATTCCTGACTCTCCAGAAGCATTCCTGCCTACAATACCTCTCTACCAACCACCACTGTAGGAAAACGTTTCGACTGTAGGGATGTGTACTGGGCTGTCAGCGCTGATTCTATGCCCTCCTTTATGGTCATCACCTTTTTGCACAAACTCTTAACCTGGAACACTAACCAAGAAAGGTGTCACTATCTAAATGATATTGCTCAGGTAAGCAGAACTGACTTGTTTCTGTGCTAACCAAGGCCCAGTGGGCCAGAGAGTTCAGCCAGCCCTCTTATTCCTCAAAAAGTGCTTCTTTCCGGTTAGCAGTTCAAGTCTCTCGAGAGGGGGCCAAGATTGAATTCTTTCTCTGTACTTCAGGCTGGCTGTCTAGGTCAAGGTCGAAGAAAAAATTGGGGGAAGATTGAATTTTTGAAAGTATGCTTGCATCAGTTCTCTCAATCAGTTAGAGCAAAGAAATAAATCCTACCAACTATTTGATGTGCTTTAAAAAGCATGTCAACAAAAATCAACACACATACACATTTTAGGCTAGGTTTGGTTTTGGTACTCCATAAACTAATTCTTGCTCCTATGATCTTTAAAATAATTTGGGCAATAACTTTTGCTTGTATAATTTGGCATAATGTACATTTAAACAGTGTTAATGAGCTGAAAACTCATGAACCTCTAGTAAGCTAGAGTATTACCTGCAATGATTCAATTAACTTATATAATAATTGTGGGAATACTTTGGAAACTGTAAACATTTCTTTCTATGCCATTGTCTTAAAATAGCCATTTTTTCCACTATACCTAAATAATAATTAAAAGGTTCTAGTTTGAAAACCTCAGCACTTTAATTTACCTACAAAGAATACCTTGTAGATGTTGGTAAAGTTCAAGAGTTTCTGTGGTCAATATTTTGAAGGCTGAAATGTACCTTGAGAAGATTGCTTTCCATTTATTTTCCCACTTCCAGGTAGGACTTCTTTACATAACTCAACTAAGAATAACACAATGCCTTCTATTCTTTGGCTGTATTGTTTTCTTCTTTTTAAAAAAATATCCTTAGAAAAAGAGAATCTACAACCTTTCAATGTTATCTTTTTAGTTGGATAACTTGAATCCTTGTTGTTTTATATGGGAGGCACATGGGAAAAGAGTAATGAATGAAGACTCTGGAGTTCAACTTTGTCCATATCCCAGTGCTGATGGGTGCCGTTAGTGTGATCTTGATCAAATTCTAGAACAGAGACTGAGTCTCATTTTCTCCGTTTGTAAAAGCTCTACCATATATAGTTATTGGGTTTATTTCTTACAATTGTGTATTTATTATGATCTGGACATTATCTTTCTTTTAATAAGTGCTAGTAGTTATCATTACAGTTATTGTCATTTTAACCCTACTACCAGCAGAAGTGGAGATCACTTGCTCTCCAACCCTAATAATACTTTGGTGCAACAGAAATTTTTCTTTCTTCTTGATTCGTTTCCCGTGACTTGCAAAAATTCTGATATTTTCAAACTCAGAACTTTTTTCCAGCTTGTTGATAGAGTGTGTCTGACTCTCTATCCACCATACATTTTGTTCCCAAAGATGAACATAACTCATACATTATTTTCCTATTTTTAGATAGGAATGAAAGATACTATCTACCAACTGTCAGCTGATGCCAACACACTGTAAGAGAGTTGCTAGTCAGACAGTTTTACAAGTCAAAAAAAAATAGATTGGAAAAACTGCTCTAAGTTAGTGTCATAGGATACAAACACTTTTTTTTAGGTGTGCATTTTATGGCATGTAAATGCATACATATTTCAGAAATGAGTTTAAGAGTAGATTTAATCCATATAAATGCTGGATAAAATTAATTCATTTTCATCACTTCATGAGCAATAATTTGGAGTCTATGTCAGAGAGTCAATGTTGTGGATTTTCATTGTTGATGCTTACTACCCTTCTAGGAATATGTCTATATTTTTCAATAACTTTAGCCATTTGGCAACTATCTTCATGTTTGCCCAACTGTTATCCTCCCAGTAATTATCTATTATCAATTCTGCATTCAACTTTGTATCTAACTTTCTTTGAATTACCTTCCTTTTCCTGCTCTTTCTCAGTGGAAATTCCTCAGAGTTTCACCCTAATCCTATACTCTTTTCCATGGCACTTTCTTTAGAACACTCTTATTCATATGACTTCAGTGGTCACTATTTCTACTTCTAACAGCTTTTTCATTTACAAATGATAGTATCCCAGTTCAAATTAGCTTACTTGAAATGATAATGTTTTGGCTGACATCACCAGTAATCTAAGAATGCATCTGCCCTCACACTTATCATCTCTCACAAGATTCTCATTCTCATATATTGGCTTTATTCTTCAGAGAGATCTCTTTGAAGATGTCTGCTGATTACCCCCAATCTCACATTTTCTCATTTGGTAACATCACTGGAAAGAGTTCCTTGTTTATGTATCTGTTTGGGGTTTATTTTGCTATTTTCAGCAGAATATTCTCCAGGTAGATATTCAGGCTGGCCTGGCAAGGGACACATGCTGATGATACCTATGTCTACCATTTTATGGCTGTAGCTGGCCATGTCTTGGACATAGGTTTATCCTGTGCTTGGAGATAGCTTACAGTGAGTGCCTCCTAAATCTGATGGAATAAATTCCGCAGAGGAAAGAAAGACTCTGATAACTGCAGTAGACCGTAAACACTAACTGGCCTGATAACAAATGCTCCTCATGCTGGTGAGGCTGAAGTTTAAGGCTCCCTTTCTGTAGTCTTTCTAGGCTGTATTGGTCCATTCTCACGCTGCTAATAAAGACATACCTGAGACTGGGTAATTTATAAGGAAAAAGAGGTTTAATGGACTTACAGTTCCACATGGCTGGGAGGCCTCACAATCATGGTAGAAGGCAAAAGAGGAGCAAAGGCACATCTTATGTGGCAGCGGGGAAGAGCACGTGTGCAGAGGAACTGCCCTTTATAAAACCATCAAATCTCATGAGACTTATTCACTATCATGAGAACAGCATGGGAAAAACTTACCCCCATGATTCAATTACCTCCCACCAGGTCCCTCCCATCATACGTGGGGATTATGGGAGCTACAATTGAAGGTGAGATTTGAGTGGGGACACAGCCAAACCATATTATAAGCTTCACATCCACTTTGCTACTGGTCCTTTGAATATTTTATCTTTACATATCCAAGTAGGAAATTTGTCTTTCCCTCAAAATTTGTTTCCGTTTTTCATTTCTCAGCTTTGGGGAATGGTTTCACAGCCTTGCATTTTAGATAAAGTCTTCCAAACCTCTTTTTTCTTGATTCTTTATATTGATGTTTACCAAATCACACCTATTATTCCTGCATCATTTATCTCAGTTTCAAGTTTCTCATTCCATGGGCAGCTTCCAACATTTCAACACTGGACAACTCCTTGAGCATTTCAATCACCTCCTTCCCTAATTCTTTCCTCTGGCATGTTTTCCATAACATGGATAGTTTTGAGTTTTTAAAACATGGCCTTACTTTTCCCACTTCCCTCAAATTGATTCAAAAATATTGCAGGGGTTCCTAAAAGGCAACTGCAATTTGTGGGACACCACAATAAAAAAAGGTAAACATGGTTTCTAACCTCACAGAGCCTGGCAGTTTTAAAATGGTAAGATATAACAGATATGTAACTAGGTACCACATAAAAAACACTATAAAAGGGAAAACACTGGATAGTTTCGGAGAGACCTTTAACCCAGATTTGTGTCCGGAATGGCATCCTAGAAATTGTGGCATTCCTGCATACGTTTGAGGGATGGGGAGGGGGTCAGACGATCAAAGAGGCAAGACAGTGTTCAGGCAAGAGTCATGGCATGTGCAAAGGCCCAGAGGTGACCACATTTTGTTGCTCCAAGGATGTCAAAGAAGTGTAGGTTGGATGAGCTAGAGTGGCAGAGAGAAACAGTCATGAAGACATTTCAGGGAGACAGTGCTGGTTTCAGCTTGTGGAGAGAGGAAGGATGGTCAGTTAGAGGTTATATCTTCATCTAAGCAAGGGAGCCTGGTGGCCTGATCTAGGATAGCAGAGATTGTTTGAGAAATGTTGTTGAGATGAAAAGATTGTTGGCTTTTTTTTTTTTTAGGCGGAGTTTCACTCTTGTTGCCCAGGCTGGAGTGCAATGGTGCAATCTCTGCTCACCGCAACCTCTGCCTCCCAGGTTCAAGTGATTCTCCTGCCTCAGCCTCCCAAGTAGCTGGCATTACAGGGATGCGTCACCATGTCCGGCTAATATTTTTTTTTTTTTTTGTATTTTTTAGTAGAGACGGAGTTTCTCCATGTTGATCAGGCTGGTCTTGAACTCCTGACCTTAGGTGATCCACCTGCCTCGGCCTTCCAAAGTGCTGGGATTACAGGCATGAGCCACCGCACCCGGCCCCTGATTGTTGGCTTTTTAGGATACCTTAAAAGCAGAGGCAGATATACTGTTCTGAGACTCCTGGGCATTGACTGCTTTTTTCTCCTGCAAAGAGAATATTGCCTTTCTGATGCTGAGTTTACTTAAAGAGCCAGCAAAGGTCAATGCTTGTAAATAACCTCTTAAGTGGAAGTACATAGATTGTTAGTTCAAATTCTTCTGGAATATTGGACATAAACCTAAGTATAAAAATTATAGTGTTGCGGCCAGGTACGGTGGCTCACGCTTGTAATCCCAGCACTTTGGGAGGCCGAGGCGGGCGGATCACGAGGTCAGGAGATCGAGACCACGGTGAAACCCAGTCTCTACTAAAAATACAAAAAATTAGCCGGGCGTGGTGGCGGGCGCCTGTAGTCCCAGCTACTCGGAGAGGCTGAGGCAGGAGAATGGTGTGAACCCGGGAGGCGGAGCTTGCAGTGAGCCGAGATTGTGCCACTGCACTCCAGCCTGGGCGACAGAGCGAGACTCCGACTCGGGAAAAAAAAAAAAAAAAATTATAATGTTGCAACAAAAATTTGGATTTTTTAAAAATTTGTTAGATTCCTGCCTATGCAAAGGGTAGCACCAGCTACAGATCACTTCATATGGATCCCACGCAAGGAAACAATAGAGAAGAGATTATGCTGCATCTGCATCTGCCCCTTCTCTGTGTGGACCATGATACCATTGTTTGTTCTCTATCATGGACTAAATAAATAAGAGACTCCAAGTAGATGTGAGTTCTGTGTGTGTGTGTGTGTGTGTGTGTGTGTGTGTGTATGTTCAACTGAGTGTGTGTTTTATCCCTGCCAATGGTAACTTTATTTGCAAAGCTGAGTATGTTTGGAAGATAGAAACAATACTTTCTGGAAACTGATGGGGCAAGCAGGCTAAGCGAAAAAAGAAAAGTCAAGGACATCCCTGCAGTTTCTGGTTATGGCAACTGACAAGATGTTAGCATCAATCCTCAGGGCTTGAGACAGAGGATGGCCTGGTTTGTGGGTTAGATGGGATAGGTAACTGTCAACCTTTTGAATTGGAGGTATCCTGTAGGCTGTCCATGTGCAGATGTCTAATAGGCTGTGGCTGTCCAGTCTTGAAATTCTGGAGAGAGGCTTGAGCTGGATAAAGATTTAGCAGTTGACAGCTAATAATTTCATGGGACTTGGTATGATCATCTGAGAAAAAAACGTACAAGGAAGAGAAATAAGAAGTTCACATGACAATGCAGGTACTCAAGGAATAGGAAGGGGAAGAAAATCCTGTGAACCAATTGGGGGAAAAAAAGAACACCTCAATTTCCTTTACATGTGCTATTCACTCAGTGCAAACTTGACCTGTCATTCCACAGTGCGAGTTTTGTTCCCCATCCCACCACTCAGAGTTGACCTCCTTTTTGTCCCCTAAATCAGAGGCCACAAAATTAATGTACATAGGACATATTTGGCCCCTAGATAGGTTTTATTTGGCCTATTGATTTCTTTAGAATTTTGAATCAAGTGCCAGTCTATTCACATTTCAGTTTGCCACAGGCCCCGTTTCTGCCCTTCTGTCTTACACCAGTCCTATTCCTCTCAGGCCTTTATTTTATATGCCAAACCTCTGAAAGCTCTCACTATTGCAAAAATATCACGGATCTTCCTATGTCTATTTTGTTCTTGTGGAATACCTCTCTGCCTATTCCAAACCTATTCATCCCACAGGGTGTGACCTGTGGTTCACATCTTTGGTGAATCTTTCTGCCCTCTGAATTTTTATGGCCCTTAATGGGTTGTTATTGTTGTTATTATTCTCTTGATGAGTGACTCAGCATACATAGCACATGGATTCTATGACTCCTGTGAATAGGAAAATAAACAAAGGGCTCTGCAGTTTTGTGCTCTGACTCATAGATGCAACTACCAGAGAATTTGTTCTTTTTAGTGGCTTGTTTCCTGTTCTAATGAGAAAAATGGAAAGCACAGCTCAGAAACAGACTCCACTTAGAAAATGTGGATGGTATGTCTGTCCAGCATGACAATATCAAATCTCACGTTTTGAAATGCCAACTTGCAAGTTTTCTGCCATTTACTCTGACACTAGCATGTTGAGTTGCACTAACAGTTCCTTTTTCTGATTATTGGTGATGCAATATTATCAGCTTTTCTTGGCTGGTGCCACATGTTGCAATTATGTCTCTGCAACTGTCTACTCTGCGGTATGTATAGGAGGTCTTTGGTGCATATGTGATCTGTGCGGGGATGCCTTTCTGACCAGAACCTTTGGGAAAACTGCACAGTGAGAGACGGAAGAATTGCCAGGATCAGCCTTACCATGCTTTACAATCTGTGTCCAGGAGTGGCGCTGCCCCACCCAATGATGAATCATCACACTGATATTATCAAAGGAGACATTACATTTTCAATGTCATGTTTTAGGTTTATAATTTAATTTTCAGCTCTGGCAATTCCAGAAGAATCCCTAGGGACATATGAAGAGGAGGGGGCTAGTGTGTACTCGAAATGAATACATGTTCATTTCTTGAGCACCTTAATTGGCATGCACATCTCACAAGCTCCCTTTTTCTCTGCTGCAGCCAAACTCTCTCACACCACCAAGTTACTCAATATTCCTCCTGCACTGACTGCCTTCCTTTCCACTCAACCTCAAGTTAGATCTACTTTAGTAATAAATCTCTGCTGGGAGTGATCAGAACAAATACTGAGTGTGCACCACAATATTAAAAATAAGTGCAATATAGACTTATTTAATAAGGTCCAACAGACTTTTATAACATTTGGAATATTTTACCAAAGTTACTATCAGCATTATGTTTAATGCATTTTCTCCAAGACAGAAAAATCTTTTCAAGAATGGGGCGGGGTGGGGGGGGAAGAAAAAAAACACAAAACACAGAGAAAAGTCAGATGGGCTCTGATGCATTCTCACTCAACTAAATCTGTGATTCTCCTTCCTCTCCCAGATCTTTTTCTTTGGCCAGACCCACAAAATGTGAAGCCTCTTTGTGTTCACCCTGATTTATCAATAGACAGCACTGGGGAATTGCAGTCCCAGTGGGATACATTTCAGTTTAAAAATAGTCTGAAGCACTTTCTTTCAAATTCCCACATGTCCACTGCCACCTCATAATATGTGCTTCTCCTTCTGTCCTTGTGCACTTAAAGTCTGATCCATGTACGGGGAATGAAAGCACTGAATTTGTTTGAGCACTTTCAACCAAAATGGTGAATTTATTTAGAGAGTAGTTCCAGTGAGTTAAATTAGTTTCAATGGACGTATTGGCTGCAACTGGAACATTGATGGAAGGGAGGCATACTACTTTAATGTCCTCAAAAAAAAAATAAAGAAAGAAAATAAATAAATAAAATCCAGTCAACTGCAGGGTAAGTATCCATAGGCCAAACAAATCCCTCTCAAAATGACTGCAAGTTCAGGTGACACCAACAGCTGTCAAAAGACGCCTGTTTGCCTGGCAGCCTTGGGTTCAAATTCTTCCTAGTTTACAGTGACATTTCATTTAATGCTTGCACTCTGACTCCATTTGTCTGCCCTGCAAAAGCTCTGCAAAGAGCTGACCCAGTTAACACTTTCTGCTTCACAAACCCAGAGACTGAACAGCAGGGACGCTACAGCAAAGTGGAGTTGTCCTAGCTGAGCGGTAAGGGGACAATGACTGTGGCCACAGTCCATGTCATTTTTGTTTCTAGACCAGTGGTGACTCATTGGACTCTCCTGGGCAGTTTTGAAAAGTCTGCATGTCCTAGTCTCACCCAAGACCAATTAAATCCCAATCTGTGGCAGGGAGGACCCAGGCATCAGCATTTTTTAAAACCATATCTTTATATAAATAAAATGTCTCAAGGGATTTGAGTGCAAAAGGACATACTCTATAGAACATAATATTTCTTTGGTAACTGATGACATTTCAAGCTTACGGGACCTCATACTTAGCATAGCGACTTAGAATCTCACTTTTCACTCAGAAGCTCATAATAGAGTCTTTTGATTCTTCAAGGGTTTGGGTTAATAAATGCAACATAACCGAAGCTCATTATGTAGTGTTTCTAAAGCACTATCGAGTAATCATTTGCTGGTGTATTAGGCATTGCAGGCCCTTGGTGCCACAGTCCATCTCCTTGTTTCTGAGCCAGAAGAAGCAGGTGGACTGATTCTTCTGGCACCCCTGCTTCTCAGCCTACATTGTGTCAAACATTAAAAGTGAGGTTTTAATTTGAGTACCTGGCTTGGAATGTAACAGGTAACAATTGATTATGTTAATTGATCCAACGTCTTCAAAGTCAAAGCAGTAATGATGAATTTCGACCTACTATTGGAAGAAAATGATCCAGTTACATTTATGTTGAAAGATGAAGTCAGTAGGGAAAGATTGTGTTAAAATAGTGGGTTTCATGCGCGTCCGTGTGAAGAGGCCACCAAACAGGCTTTGTGTGAGCAACAAGGCTGTTTATTTCACCTGGGTGCAGGCGGGCTGAGTCCAAAAAGAGAGTCAGTGAAGGGAGATGGGGGTGGAGCCGTTTTATAAGATTTGAGTAGGTAAAGGAAAATTACAGTCAAAGGGGGGTTCTCTGGCGGGCAGGAGTGGGGGGTCACAAGGTGCTCAGTAGGGGAGCTTTTGAGCCAGGATGAGTCAGGAGAAGGAATTTCACAAGATAATGTCATCAGTTAAGGCAGGAACAGGCCATTTTCATTTCTTTTGTGGTGGAATGTCATCAGTTAAGGCAGGAACCGGCCATCAGTTAAGGCAGGAACCTGCAGGCCACAGGGGATATGATGGCTTAGCGTGGGCTCAGAGGCCTGACATTCCTGTCTTCTTATATTAATAAGAAAAATACAATGAAATAGTGGTAAAATGTTGAGATGGGGAAAATTTTTGGGGGTGGTATGGGGAGATAATGGGCGATGTTTCTCAGGGCTGCTTCGAGCGGGATTAGGGGCGGCCTGGGAACCTAGAGTGGGAGAGATTAAGCTGAAGGAAGGTTTTGTGGTAAGGGGTGATATTGTGGGGTTGTTAGAAGAAACATTTGTCATTTAGAATTATTGGTGATGGCCTGGATATGGTTTTGTATGAATTGAAAAACCAAATGGAATAAGAGAAGGAGAAAAACAGATATTAAAGGTCTAAGAATTGGGAGGACCCAGGGCATCTAATTAGAGAGTGCCTAAGGAGATTCAGCATAGTCCTGCCAGCAAAGATTATTTATTTACTTTAAGAGTTAAGAGTGGCAGTTTGGGGATAGCACCAGGAGATATCAGCTGTGCTGGCTTGGAGAAACAGTGTAAACTGGCAGTGTAAACAAGAGCAGGGCATGTATGAGTAGTTGAGAATGGTGAATAGGAGTATGACTAGACAGAAGATAGTAGGGATGACAAGTTTTTGGGGGCACAGTCCAAGTTGGTCTGGTGTCTGGGCTGAGACTGGGGCTTCATAAAAAGGAGCGTCCATGCAGGAGCTCAAATGGGCTGTACCCTGTAGCATTCCGAGGACAGGCCTGAATTCTGAGAAGGGAAAGTGGTAAAAGTATTGTCCAGTCCTTTTTAAGTTGGTGGCTGAGCTTGGTGGGGTGTGTTTTTAAAAGACCTTTAGTCCGTTCTACCTTTCCTGAAGACGGAGGACCGTAAGGGATATAAAGGTTTCACTGAATACCAAGAGCCTGAAAAACTGCTTGGCTGATTTGACTAATAAAGGCTGGTCTGTTATCAGACTGTATAGAGGTAGGAAGGCTAAACTGAGGAATTATGTCTGACAGAAGGGAAGAAATGACTGCGGTGGCCTTCTCAGACCCTGTAGGAAAGGCCTCTACCTATCCAGTGAAAGTGTCTACCTAGACTAAGAGGTATTTTAGTTATCTGACTCCGGGCATGTTGAGTAAAGCTGATTTGCCAGTCCTGGGTGGGGGCAAATCCTAGAGCCTGATGTGTAGGGAAGGGAGGGGGCCTGAATAATCCCTGAGGAGTAGTAGAATAGCAGATGGAACACTGAGAAGTTATTTCCTTGAGGATAGATTTCCAGGATGGAAAGGAAATGAGAGGTTCTAAGAGGCGGGCTAGTGGCTTGTACTATAGCATAGCCTGCCTTTGCTGGTGTGTGGCCATTAGGCCTGGTGGAACTGCCATCAATAAATCAAGCGTGATCAGGGTGAGGAACAGGAAAGAAGGAAATATGGGGAAATGGGGTGAACGTCAGGTGGATCAGAGAGATGCAGTCATGAGGGTCAGGTGCGGTATCTGGAATAATGTGGGAGGCTGGATTGAAGTCCGGGCCAGGAACAATGGTAATTGTGGGAGACTCAACAAAGAGTGAGTACAGCTGAAGGAGCCGGGGAGCAGAAAATATGCATCAGGTGGGAGGAAGAAAATAGATTTTGGAAGTTACGAGAAATGTAGAGAGTGAGTTGAACATAGTTTGTGATTTTTTAGGGCCTTTAAAAGTATTAAAGCAGCGGCAGCTGCTGCACGCAGACATGAGGGCTAGGCTAAAACAGTAAGGTCAAGTTGTTTGGACAGAAAGGCTACAGGGTGCGGTCCTGGCTCTTGTGTAAGAATTCTGACCACGCTAACCATGCCTAGGAAGGAAAGGAGTTGTTGTTTTGTAAGGAACTGAGGTTTGGGAGATTAGTCAGACACGATCAGCAGGGAGAGCACGTGTTTTTTATGAGAATTATGCCGAGATAGGTAACAGATGAGGATGAAATTTGGGCTTGACTGAACTAAAGGGGGCTGTCTGTGAAGCCTTGCGGCAGTACAGCCTACATAATTTGCTGAGCCTAATGGGTGTCAGGGTCAGTCCAAGTGAAAGCGAAGAGAGGCTGGGATGAAGATCCAGAACAGAATAATGGGTTGTAGAGGGAGGTATTGAGGATAGGTGAGTATATGGGTTTGGCACCATGGGGTGGATAGGCAAAACAATTTGGTTGATAAGGCGCAGATCCTGAACTAACCTGTAAGTCTTGTCTGGTTTTAGGACAGGTAAAATGGGGGAATTGTAAGGAGAGGTTATAGGCTTTAAAATACCATGCTGTAACAGGCGAGTGATAACAGCCTCTAATCCTTTTAAAGCGTGCCATGGGATGGGATATTGGCATTGAGTGGGGTAAGAGTGATTAGGTTTTAATGGGATGGTAAGGGGTGCATGATCGGTCGCTAAGGAGGGAGTAGAGGTGTCTTATACTTGTGGGTTAAGGTGGGGAGATACAAGGGGAGGATGTGAAGGAGGCTTTGAACTGGGGGAAAAGGCGGCAATGAGGTGTGGCTACTTCCCAGGAGTAGTCAGGGAAGCAGATAATTAAGTTAAAGTGTCTCAGCCTAATAAGGGAACTGGGCAGGTAGGGATAACTAAAAAGGAGTGCTTAAAAGAGTATTGTCTAAGTTGGCACCAGAGTTGGGGAGTTTTATGAGGTTTAGAAACCTGGCTGTCAATACCTACAACAGTTATGGAGGCAAGGGAAATAAGCCCTTGAAAAGAAGGTAATGTGAAGTGGGTAGCCTCCTTATAGATTAAGATGGGGACGGACTTACTTTCCACTGTGAGAGTTACCTGAAGCTCGGCGTCTGTGATGGTCTAGGGGGCTTCCGAGGCAATCGGGCAGCCTCAGTCTTCAGCCGCTAAGCCAAGAAGATCTGCGAAGGAGTCAGTCAGAGAGCCTTGGGTCAGAGTTCCAGGGGCTCTGGGAGTGGCTGCCAGGTGAGTTGAACAGTCTGATTTTCAGTGGGGTCCCGCACAGATGGGACGTGGCTTAGAAGGAATCCTGGGCTGCGGGCATTCCTTGGTCTGGTGGCCAGATTTCTGGCACTCGTAGCAAGTTCCTGGGGGAGGCAGTTCTGGAGGAATGCCTGGCCACTGCGGTTTAGGCTTTTGGAAGTTCTTGTGTGCTGGAGATGTGGCTGGGGTTTGTCTCACAGTGGAGGCAAGGAATTGCAACTCAGAAATAAGTTGCTACGTGGCTGCCTCTACTCTATTATTGTACACCTTGAAGATGAGGTTAATTAAGTCCTGTTGTGGGGTTTGAGGGCTGGAATTTAATTTTTGGAGTTTTATTTAATGTCGGGAGCAGATTGGGTAATAAAATGTATATTGAGAATAAGACAGCCTTTTGACCTTTTAGGGTCTAGGGCTGTAAAGCATCTCAGGGTTGCTGCCAAATGAGCCATGAACTGGGCTGGATTTTTATATTTGATGAAAAAGAGCCTAAACGCTATCTGATTTGGGATAAAGTAAAAGGAGCATTAACCTTGACTATGCATTTAGCTCCAGTCACCTTTTAAAGAGTAAATTGCTGGGCAGGTGGGGGAGGGCTAGTCACGGAACAAAACTGTCAGCTGGACCAGGTGTGAGGAGGGTAGGTGATAAAAGGATTATAGGGTGGAGGAGTGGAGGCTGAGGAAGAATTGGGACCTAGCTCAGCCTAGCAAGGAGGGGAGAGGTCAGATGGCTCTGTAGAAAAGGAATATTAGAAAGACTTACGATGCTTGGGGTTGGGACTGAGGGGACAGGTGGGAGGGAAAGAAGGAAGATATGGGACAAGTTGCATTGGGAACAGAGACTATGGAGGGACTGATGGATGTGTAAAAGAATGCCTGGACATCAGGCACCTCAGACCGTTTGCCTATTTTATGACAAGAATTATTTAGATCTTGTAGGATGGAAAAATGGAAAGTGCCATTTTCTGGCTATTTGGAACTACTGTTGAGTTTATATTGGGGTCAAGTGGCATTGTAGAAGAAAATAAGGCATTTAGGTTTTAGGTCAGGTTTGAGTTGAAGAGGTTTTAGATTTTTAAGAACACAGGCTAAGGGAGAAGAAGGAGGAATGGAGGGTGGAAGGTTGCCCATAGTGAAGGAGGCAAGCCCAGAGAAAAGAGAGTAGAGACACGGAGGGAAGGGGTTTGGGGGTTCTTACTCTCCAGAAAAGCAGGAAAGGGGTTGGGGTGTGGAAATAAGGGATCGGGGCACAGAGATAAGAGGTCGGGCATGGAAATAAGGGATCAGGGCGCAGAGATAAGAGGTCGGGGCATGGAAATAAGGGATCGGGTGCAGAGATAAGAGGTCGGGGCATGGAAATAAGGCATCGGGGTGCAGAGATAAGGGGTCAGGGCACGGAAATAAGGGATCGGGGGTTCTTGCCCCCTAGAAAAGCGGTACTTGCCACTAAGGGTGAAGGAGAAGGGGTTGGGGGGTTCTTACCCCCCAGAAAAGTGGAGAAGGGGTATTGACATGGAGAGAAGGGGTTGTGGTTCTTGCTCCTCCCCCAGAAAAGCAGGACTTGCCACTAAGGGTGAAGGACCAAGGCAGGCGTCCCTGCGTGGTCTGATACCTCTGAAACATGGGTGAGTAATCAGAGTGTCCCTGCAGTGATTAAACACCAAGGGAAGGCTGCCTTCCCGAGTCCATGACCAGCGCTGGAGTTTTGGGTCCACAGAAGAAACGTGTCCCCTTTGTCTCTACCAGAAAATGAAAGGAATTGAAATTAAGAGAAGGGAGAGAGTGAAGGGTGGTGCCAAGATTGAAAAGAGAAAGGGGTTGAGGGATAGTGAGAGAGGTTGGAGAAGAGGGTAAGAAGAGGCCGCTTACCCGATTTGAAATTGGTGAGATGTTTCTTGGGCTGGTGGGTCTGAGGACCTGAGGTCGTAGGTGGTTCTTTCTCACAGAGCAAAGAGCAGGAGGACAGGGGATTGATCTCCCAAGGGAGGTCCCCCGATCCGAATCATGGCACCAAATTTCATGCACGTCCATGTGAAGAGACCCCCAAACAGGCTTTGTGTGAGCAACAAGGCTGTTTATTTCACCTGGGTGCAGGTGGGCTGAGTCTGAAGAGAGAGTCAGCGAAGGGAGATAGGGGTGGGGCCGTTTTATAAGATTTGGTTAGGTAAAGGAAAATTACAGTCAAAGGGGGATTGTTCTCTGGTGGACTGGAGTGGGGGTCACAAAGTGCTCAGTAGGGGAGCTTTTGAGCCAGGAGAAAGATTTTCACAAGATAATGTCATCAGTTAAGGCAGGAACAGGCCATTTTCATTTCTTTTGTGGTGGAATGTCATCAGTGAAGGCAGGAACCGGCCGTCTGGATGTGTACCTGCGGGTCACAGGGGATACAATGGCTTAGCTTGGGCTCAGAGGGCTGACAGTGGGTCTCTATCTCCTTTTCAATGTGAATATGTCTCGAAACTATGAATAGCTAAGTAAAGGTGAAAAGTCCCATACTCACAAGGACCAGGCAGGTAAGATACACGGGGGAAATAGGCCAGGTTGTCAACTATGCGTCATGGTGGGGACTGTTCTGATTTGAAGTCTGTATGGCCAGGCAGTGTCTCTCAGGGCTGGCAGTTTGGTGTTTCCAGGGAATTCAGGTCTAGGGTTGCTAGATCTCCCAGTTCCTCAAGAAAATTGAGCAGTCTGGATTTATTTTTACGTAAATAAAATGGTTCTGTAATGGTCACTTGTGGATCTGTTTAAGTAGGCTTTTTGCACAACATCCTGGCTGCAGATTTCTCTGACAATAATGTGCTAAATGCCCTTGAGGACCAGGACAATTACACATACGCAACCCACGAAGTGCAGAAAGTTAGCAGCTGTGGGACTTCCTTGAATGATGGGTTCAGAAGCCAGAAGATAAGAAGCCGATGATAAATGCTTCTTCCCCTCATCCTGAGATGCACAGCCTAAGGCTCCTGGGAAGGTCCAGCACCATCATGGTTAGGCACCCACAGCGGTGGTGGCTAACTCTCTAGCTTATCCTTGTGTTGACTTTCCCTTTCCTTGTCTCTGCCACTGTTCCTTACTCTTGCTCTTTTGAATCACTTCCCCAGTAAACTACTTGTTCACAGCCTCAGTCTCAGCCTTTGCTTTCAGTGCAAATTGGGTTAAGACGTTTGGCAGCTAATTCATTTTTAAAAGTCACTGTGTAGAACAAAACAAGATTATCTATAGGGCAGATGTGTAGTGCAGGACTTCTTGGGAAATGGTAGATTTAAAAAGAAGGCATTGAGCTTGAGTTACAGACATGATTTGGTACTTAGTAAATATTTATAACTTATTTTGTTTTCCATAAGAAACTGTGTGATTTTTTTCTTTGCTTATTTGTTTGTTTTATTTTTTTAAAGAATTTTAGTAAATGTTTCATTTTAGGATAGTTTTGGATTTACACGACAGTTGCAAAAATATTACGGAGTATCCTGGTTGAATTCTTTTGTTGCTGTTGTTGTTTTGAGTACATGGGAGTTTTCTAAACACATGCTTAGCAAACCTGATATTGTTTTTCCCTCTTCAGAGCTGTCAGTTCAGATTTCAGAAGGTGCAGAATAGGAAGTTATAAACATACCCTGTAAATTCCATGAAAGACAGTGCCTCACTCATCTTTCTATCTCCCTTAGAACCAGCCACACTGCCATGTGCGTGACATTTAGTAAATAGTTGTTGAACAGGGGATCCTATCATACATGAGCACGGAGAGGGATCATAGCCAGTCTGAAGGCCCTTCCCTGCATTACCCCTGACCACCATACCTCTTTTCCTCCTCCTCAAAAGGCAACCTTTTGCCCTGTGCTGTTTCTGTCCTACCAGGGTAGATTGGGAAGGACACTGGATATTGGAAGGCAAGGTTTTTCGTTCAGGTTTGCCTGACTCTCCCACTCACTCATGTATGATTAAGTGATCTTTGTTGCCAAACAAAGCCAGAGCTGCAGCTTGGCCTTCTGGACACCGTGAGGGCTTTCTAGGACATACCTGTGCACTGCATGTCACAGTGTATTTTTAGCCAATCCCTGAGTGAAAGCTGACAAGCATTTTGTTTCTCTTCTAGATCCTGTAAGCACCCACCTTGCATGTTTACTCAGTGGCTAACGAAAACAGTAATAATAACAGCATGCTATAGTTTCAGCCTCAGATTTTAGAACATATTTACAAGGTCTTTTTATCAATCCTTTTCAGGAAACTCAGACAGCTTGCTTAAAAAACCAGGAAATAGAGAAATAATATCTGTGCGAACAAGTTACTTTTGTTCAATCTCAGTTTACATCTCAAGAGGATGATTACTCATAGAACTTTACATGATGTGGTAACTTGATACTGTAAGCTATTTGTTTTCCATCCTTCACAGAATTGAAAGCATTCAGCATTCTGTGGCAGGGACTTGGCACATTTTATACATGGACTATGTCAGGGATGAAATTAACAGAAGGCATCTTATTTCATAGAGGCTTTGTTTTGTTAATGATAACAATAACGCCCTGCATTGAGTATGTCGTTGGGTGCCAGGGATCCTCCAATGCACCTCACAAGTATCCATTCAATAATATCCTCATTTTAAAAATGGAAAAACTGAGGTTGAGAGATTATGATCAGCAGAGCTAAGGGGACAATGGGAATTCATGGAGGATGTTTAGTTCCAGAGCAATATAATCTAATTTACATTATTGAAGAAGTCACTGGCTTCTCAGTGGGAGACAAATGCAAAGATGGTGAGAGTGGAAACAGGGACAACAAAAGCTACCCGGGGTTGCTCAAGGGGAACCAGTATCCCAATTTCTAGAAGAGGTGTTGGTGGATCTGACAGAAGTTTGGAGACTCGGAGTTTGTTCAAACGCTAAAGGCAGTAGCCTGCTCCTTATATTCGATTCGGTAAGAATTATAGATATGAGCAATGATTATTTTGTGGAGCACAATGAAAGCACGTTTCAATCAGATCGTGGCCCTTTTCCGTAAGTCTTGCTTTCTGGAGCAGAGCAGTGGGTCCGACGCTGTTGTACTTTATCTCAAACCAGATGCTCTTCTCTAGCTTCTATCAGCTTGCTTGAGACCCACAGTAAGTACTGGTGTCTTGCTCCTCAGTCATCCTTAGGGGACAATGATTTGTTTCTTGGCTTTTGAAAGGCGATTTAATTCAGGTGTATCATAGACCCTTTTCTGTAAGAGGAAAGAATCTTAAAAAAAAAAACAAAAAAAAAAACTAGAAAATCCTGTCTTGTCCACAAACCCACACATCCCTTGGTTGTATGGAACATCACAGCTTCTTGTTCACAGGCAGCTTTAACAGATAGCTGAGGGGATACCAGCTAAGCCAAGTGATAAGAAAACAAAACAAAACAGTGGATAAGGGCTCATCATTAAAATCCACTATTCGTATCATTATATGGTCCCCACACCAATTATTCTGGGAACTGTGTCTTTCTGGAACTTTCTGTCACCATCATTCGTTTTCCCAATTCTGTAACACCATAATACCCTCTTTCTCTAACACAGACACAGAAGACTTGTAGCAATAATGTTAATAACTGAACAATATTTACTGAATGTTAACTATATGCCTCACTATTCCCTGTAAAGTTGGTACATGAAAATCATCACTCTGCTAAGGACAACCAAGGCCTAGAGAGGTTAGTTACTTGACCAAGGGCAGGTAACTTGTACGAAAGGGCTGGAAAGAGAATCAAACCCAAACTATTGCACTCCAGTGGCTGGTGATAGTAGGTTCAAGAAAGTGTCTGTTGACTGACTATGTGAAAACCATACTCCCCGCAACACTGGCCAGAGGGAAGAAATCAAATCCATGTGTTGAGATGGTCTGGACAGGCAGGCTGCTGGAAGGCAGAGTATCATTACAGCTATTAAGACAATGCAGAGGGCTATTTTGGTGCTCAGATCTGTGCAGCCAGATGGAAATTGTAGTTCAAGCTTAGTGTTGTCAGACAGCAGAGGCTGTGGGCAAAGGGGAAGGCACGGGTGAGCGATTTTTGACTGTTTATCTCTAATGTGTGTGGCCAGTGTCACTCCCATCTCTGATGGCTGTGATTTATTCTATTATACTGTCAGGATTAAAACACCTTAGCAGGAGAAAAATAAAGGGAGGGATACAAATGGTGTGTCATTGATGTGACAGATGCTATTTCTCTGGAAACCATAGAGGATGAGGGTATGGAAACTCTCAAAAATGCCATGACCATAGAATATCAGAACCGAACAAACCTTTAGGGACCATCTGTTTCAAGTCGCTCATTTGACAGATGAGGAAACTAAGACTCAGGGAGCCTATGTGGTGATCAAAGTAACAGAAGCTCCTAAATTTAGAGCAAGAACCCTAACTCCCACCGCCCAGTTCAGTATTCATTCAGCAGCATCACCTGCTGGTGAGGTCCATTGTTCCTTCCCCTAAATTCAGAGTTGAGATTCATATTAAGTAAAAAAAAGAAAAATCTGTTTTTATTTTAGCAAATTCTCTCCTTTGCTCTCCACTATCCATACAATGTTAATACTGGGACTGTGGTCCTTGGCTGTCTTTGCTGTTCCTATCTTTTGTGGCTAGCTCCTTTCCCTTCTCTGAACAAAAGGAGACCCTTGTCACCTCCTCACCCTTGTTAAGTGATGGGGTGGGCCATTCTCTGCCTGCTGCAGCTTTCAGCTCCTTACTGCGTCCTTACCCATCCTTGCCTAGAGCTCTTCATCCGCTGTCTCTCTCCTGCTGTTTCCTGTGTGAATAGAAAGGATCAGAGTAAGTCAAAGTCCTGGCCTGCCAAGGAACCCAGACACCCGTCTCTCCACCTCATGCCTCCTTCCTCACTCATTCCTCTGCACCAGTCTTTCAGCAACTCAGATTTTCTGAAATCATTAAAATCAGTAGAAAAGCACAGAATTTAAAGCAGGATGACCTAACTTTAAGCCTAAACCTGATCACGGTAAGCCATGCAACATGGGACAAGTCTGAGACAAGTCTCTCTGGGCCAGAGTCATCTTCTGTACAATTGGTATCCTAGACAAAGTTCCTACACCCAGTATTATTCTAGGGGTGAAGTTCATTGATGACAAAATACTTTGTAAAGAGTGTTTATTAGCACCAAATTGTTACTGTGGGTGAAATGCCTAAATTACTTTGTAAACTCCTCAGCTCGATTAGAAAATCGTCTTGTGCTCAGACATGACCATGCACTGACAGGGACCTCCTGTGAGATGTGCTGTCTCAGCCCAGGAGACTGAATCCAGCAGTCTCCAAGAGTGCTGTGTTCCCCTCAGGCCACACTGCCCAGCAGAGGCAGCCTGTGTTCACCCAGAAACAGGGCCAACATCTTTCCAGCTGTGAATTCTGCTTATCACTTGGCTGGATGCAGCATTGCTTGTGGCCCAAATCTCACCACGTTCCTCATGTGAATATGCTGTCGGGCTCTGCCCGTGGTGTTCTCTCTCTAAGAAATGAAGTCTGCCAAGGATTAAGCTTAGAATTGAGACCACAGCGTTTCCATTTCTCTAGTTTCTAACCTGAAGACACACATACAGAACTACCACGTTAGAGACGAACAAAGGGAAACCATTTTGGGGGTGAAGGGGAGGGAGGGCATTCCTTCTCAGAGCTGAGAATCATCAACACCCAACCTTGACACTTAATAAAAGTATCACTAGAATTGCCTGGAGTTCTGAATTACCTAAGTTTGTAGGGACTTAAATAGTTAAATTATAAAAAACCCAAAACAAAAAACAAATCACAAATCACCTTCCTATAGAATGATCCTTATCTCCTCTGGGAAGTCTCCTATGTTGTATCCCGACACTGAAGCAGGTAAGTTTGCTTTGAATCTGATACCACAAAGAAGAATGGAAAGAACAAAGATGGCCTCTCTCCATTTCTCTGACCCCACTGGGTTGATACTACATATGGTCCCTGGTTTACAATTCTCCACTTTACTGTGATGCAAAGCGATATGCATTCAGCACACTTCTGAGTTAGGATGGGATTAAGTCCAGATAAACTTGTTGTAAATTGAGAATATCGTTAAGTCGAAAATGCCCTTTTGACTTACCATACTTTCAACGTATGATGGGTTTATTCGTTAAGTCAAGGAACATCTATAGAATAGACGCAATCTCTCCCAAAGCTCAAACCAAGATGAACCCCTCAGAAAAACGAATGTCTGCAAACAGTTGGAAAAACCTCTGCTATGTGCTTTATCCTCACCCCTTTCAAACCTTAGGGCTATGGAAAGGCTTTAGAACCTCAAATCCAGGTTATGCCTTTAAGGTGCAAGAGATCACTCTGTCAACAAACACTTAACCTAAGGTTCATTTTGTGCCTAGTTTTGTTCGGGAGCTGGGGATACAGATGCTAAGAAGGTAGTCTATGCTCTCAGGAAACCCACAGGCTACTCCAGGAGAGGCTAAAAGAGTCTTATTATGCTAATACCGTAGAGAAATGACCTGGTAGACAAAAGCACGGTATTATGGGAGGAGAAGCCAAGGCTTCCCGGAGACCCTTGTAGGAGAGATTTTGTGCTGCGAGTCAGAGTTGAGTTTGCTGAAGGTTTCCTGAGATCCATTTAGGTTTGCTCTAGTGTGAACTAGATTACTAAAATAGACAGAGAAAATAGCATCCTGATATTTAAATATATGATTACCCTTTCTTTATAAGTACTTAGCTGGAAGTGTCTTCGGATGAATACTAAAGCGCGTATCTGTGAATGTAGACCATATTGGAAACAGATTTACTGTCCCAAAGCGTAGTGCTTACTCAGCCATCTGATGAGATGTGAGCACTGAGCAGTTTGAGAGAGATGCATAGAGCTGTTTTATTACAAGATGCTGTTATGAGTTATAGCAGCTTTCCTTATGCTCTACGGCTGTCGCCAAACAAGTTACATGAATATAAGCAGTTTTATTTGCAATTTTTTGCTTACATTTTCTTAGCATATTCGGATTATAGCTTCTCACAGCTCCACTCATGCTCCTGTGGCTGTCCCAGTATATTGCTTTATTCAGAGCCAAAAGGAGCCTTTAAAAATATTTGTAGAAAGTCCTCCTTAGAGTACACAGTGCTAGTGTTTATTGATGCTATCACCTGGCACTTGTTTTTTAAAAAAATAAAAAAGAAGCATTTTCACTCTTGGATATAATGTGTTTCTTTCAGAGAAAACTTAATAAATACATGAATTTGCCTTTCGTTTGATGCAGTTGCAGTAACTCCTGTGTAGGAGGTTTTGTGTTTCGGGAAAAAACAAAAACAAACGAAAAACAACAAATAGAGTTTTGGATTTCATTTGATCAGGATTGAACCTGAAACAACTAAAATAAGAAAGAATTAATTTTGTCTGAGAGATACACACCAGGCTTGGTTGTTACATACAAGTTATAGGCTGGAAAATTAGTGTTGTTAATTCCCCTGGAATGTGTGAAAGTGAATCAGAGGAATTGATGACGTTAATAAAAATGACAATAACAGTAAATTAGTTTATACTAAATGTAAATAATTGTTATGCTGGGACCTAAATGAACCTGCAACAGCTAGGGACTTAGTATGAACACAGTTTATTCTTATTTTATTAAGCATCCTCTAGATCGAAATATTGTGTTATTAATAATTACAATAAATAACATACAATGCTCAGTATTCAGAGCCTGTCCTCATCTCACTATTCATTTTGGGAAAATAGCATGTTCATTAGCACTTGGCTTGGTCCAGGGCTTAGGGGACACTGGACATTTGAACATTACTGCATAACCAAGCTTCATTGAGGAGTAGGGGACAGGGGCCAGATGGCGTTTTAGGTAATTTGAAGGATTAGTCTTTAAAGAGTCTTTTAAATTGCTTTGCATTGTACTCTTTTTTTCTGGTTATAAAAATAATTCACATCCATTTTAAAGAATTTAGAAATAAGTATATAAAGAAGAAAATTAAAATAGCCTATCATTTTACTGCTGAATAGCAGTTGTTTTTATCATTTTGGCATATTTACTTCCCAGCCTTGGAGTTGTTTGTGTGTATGTGGAATGTATTTTCAAAATTGGAATTATACGTGCTATTTATATACTACTCTGTTCATTTTACTTTTGTCATGAATGCTTTCCTTTCCTTAAATTGTTCCTCTGAAATAGGATTTCTTTAACAATGATGTGGTGTTGTCATATGGATATATCACACTGTACTTTCCATCTAATCTTTTTCCCAATGGAATTTCAGTTTTCGTGCATTTTTCGTTATCATAATACTTCAGTGAACATCATTTTACATAAATCTTTGTGTATGTCACTCATTTCTTCAGAATAAATTTGTATTTAAAATTGTGCTAATGGAGAGGTGATAAAAGAACGAGTAGGCCAGGTTTCGATATAGGTATAAATGTTTGGGGCATGCATCTAAAATCAAAAATGCTTTTTAAGGCAAAATTTAAATTTTACTTACAAATCATATTCTAAATTTTTCAGCCACATATGCAACAATCCCTTTATATCATATTCTGAAGTGCATCATTCTGTCGTAATGATATCTTGTTAAACCAATTTTAAATTGTATGAATGTAGGGATCTTATGTCATTTTATCTGGAGCCTAGTTAAGGGGGAATTTTTTAAGGCCATGTGACTATCCCTTAAATCTCAATTTCTCTGCAATAGCATCATGATGACTACATCCTAGGAAACCTGGAGTTGTAAGCGTAATTACAGGCTTAATTGTTTTCCCTTGACCATTTGCATATATTGTTGTATACATATACATATGTGCATAAATATACATATGTTAGACATATATAAATCACGTGTAATATATTACACATATTAAACACAATAAAACATGTATTTATATATTTGTGTTCGTGAACATACATAACATCATAATTTTAAACATATATTATTCAAAGAGTTTGTGCATACCGTCACATGATTTGACGGATGTGATGTGTTTTAATCAGGTGACAGAACAATAAATATGATGCTAGATGGCAATCTGGTCTACTGTTAGTCTCCACTTGCCCCAGCTGTAAAATGTTGCTTAGAGTTTATGTCAAAAGGAGCTCTTGCATCATGGTCCAAAGCAGACATTCCCAGAACAAAAAAAAATGAAGTCAAGAGACACAGACAGGACTTCCTTTTCTGTCTCATTTTCGATGTATCTGTGGGAAGCTTTCCGCCTATACAACAAATCATTCCTAGGGAAGGGTGTATCATGATATGAGAAACGAACAAAAAAAGAAATGATTTCTGATTCCTATGGGAAAAATTGGTCTTATGTGAAAATTAAACTCAGTGTGTTATAACATTTGCTACATAAACCTGAACAAAAGAAAAAAAAAAACTTGTGAGAAGATGCTTTTTCTCTCCAGAGTTATTTTTCATAACTGTCTCTAGTTTTATGTGATGCTGCTCAAATTTGTTGGTCTAAACTGCAGTGTTCTCAGAGGGTTCGGCACATGCCCTTCCAGACTGGACCCTGGCAAAGCAGAATCAAGCGACAGGATAGCCCTGCCCTCATGAAACCTTGACCTTGACTCTTTTTTTTTTTTTTGAAATGGAGTCTCCTTCTGTCACCCAGGCTGGAGTGCAATGGCGTGATCTCAGCTCACTGCAACCTCCACTTCCTGGGTTCAAGCAATTCTCCCACCTCAGCTTCCCAAGTAGCTGGGATTATAGGCACCCGCCACCACTCATGGCTAATTTTTGTATTTTTAGTAGAGACGGGGTTTTGACATGTTGGCCAGGCTGGCCTCAAACTCCTGACCTCAAGTGATGCATCCTCCTTGGCCTCTCAAAGTGCTGGGATGACAAGTGTGAGCCACCTTGACTCTTGACTCAGTTTTCTCTGTTCTGGGCATCTATGCTCTTCAGACCACGATGCAAGAATTCCAGGGGTGTACAATCTTTTGGCTTCCTTGGGCTATATTGGAAGAAAAAGAATTGTCTTGGGCCATACATAAAATACACTAATACGGGCCAGGAGCGGTGGCTCACGCCTGTAATCCCAGCACTTTGGGAGGCCGAGGCAGGCGGATCACGAGGTCAGGAGTTCAAGACCAGCCTGACCAAATTTGTGAAACCCTGTATCTACTAAAAATACAAAAATTAGCTGGGTGTGGTGGTGTGTGCCTGTAATCCCAGCTACTCAGGAGGCTGAGGTAGGAAAATCATTTCAACCAGGGAGACAGACCAAATGTCTATATGGCCTACAGCATTTATTATTAAGTCTTTGACACCAATGTACCTCACTTGGCAAGTCACTTATTCACCTTAAGCCTCCATTTTCTCCCCTAAAATGAGATCAAAAGAGGCATAAATGATTGCCCTTCTCCCATCATTCACTCTGTCTCTGCCTCTATGTAAACTCAGTTCTTGCTCTTCAACTGACTTGGAAGATCCTTGAATATATGTAGTCGTTTTAATTCCAAATAATTAGTACTAAAGAAAATTCTGGTGAGAGAACTGCAACTATATTTAAATATACAAATAAAGGTGAATCCCATTTGGAGTAAAGAACATCCAGATGGTCTCAAAATAAGTGCCCTTTCTCCTCCACCTATTCCCTGTCGCAAGTCTCATTTTCATGCTCAACAAGACCCTCTACCAGATTATGTCATCCCCCACCCCGATACAAGAGGGTTATGTTTATAAATGTTAAATAACTGACATATCCTCTCAGCATTGCCATATAGAGTGGCAAATAATATTGGAAGGAAATTGGGCATTTTGGAAAGGATTCATACGGATATTAATTATACAAGTGTGGGCTCCAAAATCTCTTTCGTTAGGTTTTTCCCACCTACATTCCTAAATAATTGAATGTTTGTTCTTCTGTTATGCTTATCAGTAAATTCTTAATTTTGTTAAAGAAAAAAACAAATCCAGGGCAAGTGCTTACATTATCACCATCATCTGCTTGAAGCCTGAATTTCATTAAGTAAATTGTTAATAAAAAGAGGAATGATATATCACAACTGCAATGCTGTGTCTCCCAAAGTTAATGAAGAGTTATAATTTTCTAGACGACAAATTAAAAGGCTGTTAAAATAGTTGGTAAGACTGTCAACGGGTTTAGCAACATTCCAATTAAAAATAGGGCATTAAAGAGAATTAAAATCTTGAATTTGGAGAAATGAGAAAATATGCTTAATATGTGATTTAATATAGTTAACAGCCCTGGAATCTTTACATAAGATGAGATGGATGTCGTTTTAAAGATATCGTGACACATTTTTGCAAAAATGGGACATCACCATCTAATATAATTTCAGAGTTGAACAATTTGTTTGCCATTAAAATTATATTTTTAAATGTATAAGTAATATTAAAGCAATAATAACATTTTAATATATATTACTGTAAAGACATGATGTGTGTAGCCTTAATATATGTTAATGATATACAGATTTACATATCACCCATTTCCAACAAATCAATAGTTTTCATTTTTTTCATTTTCACTGAAGTACTTATCTATCTGGATATATTTTTATACAAAAAATAGATTTTTATACAAAAGTTACACTTTTTCCTGCTTTTTTCAGTTATACCTCAGTCTTACATATCTTAAATGTTTTCCTTTTTAATCACTAAACACCATTAATTGAGTTGACATGCTGCATTTTACTTAACCATTCCTTTCTTGGTTAAATAGTTATGTCCCTTCCACTTTTTACTATAATAACATTCAAGAAACATTTTCATATACATTTAGAGTAAGTTTCTGGAAATGAGATTACTAGATCAAAAAGTATTAATGCTTTTGTGGTTGTCTAAACATTATCAAACTGCTTATCAAATGACTTTTATCATTTTACGCCAGTAATTTAACTACAGTTGTAATTCAATGACAAGGTGGATAGGATTTGATGGCATCATTATTTTATAATTTTTGTGAAATTAGTAGGTAAGTTGGTACCATATGTTTGTTAACTGATTTTTAACCAATCTGCTCCAAGAATTTCACAGATAATTAGATAACATGATCGTTTTCTCTATTTGGTTTTCTATATTTTATTCTTTGACAAGTGGTAATATGCAAGGTGCCCCACATATGATGTGTAATTTTTTTTTTTTTTTTTTTTTTTTTGAGACAGAGTCTTGCTCTGTTGCCCAGGCTGGAGTGCAGTGGCACAATCTCGGCTCACTGCAAGCTCCGCCTCCCGGGTTCAGGCCATTCTCCTGCCTCAGCCTCCTGAGTAGCTGGGACTACAGGCGCCTGCCACCACGCCCGGCTAATTTTTTGTGTTTTTAGTAGAGACAGGGTTTCGCTGTGTTAGCCAGGATGGTCTTGATCTCCTGACCTTGTGATCCACCCGCCTCTGCCTCCCAAAGTGCTGGGATTACAGGCGTGAGCCACCGTGCCCGGCCATGATGCTGTAATTTTCTTTTAGCAGATTTTGGAGGTATTCACAGAATTGAGATTAAGCGTAGCACAAACAAAGATACCCATGGAATGAATAAATGAAATAATATTTAATAGAGTAAGACAGAAAATGTTTAGAAACATGTTATAGGGTCAAAAACAGGTATAGTGAGGATGATTTTTTTCAAGGTGTGCTGAACTTGAAAATTGACCCTTTTTATGAGTATTTCAGGAGCTAGAGAATCCCTCCTATTCCTAAAACAAAGGTGAAGGAGAAACAGGGAAAGACAGAGACCTCTAACAAACAGAATGAATAGCTGAGATGGACGGGCTGTCTCTGGGAGTGGGCATTCTATAGAATGCAAGCAGTGGGGGTAAACCAACTCTTTTTACATTTCCCACCCTTGTTAAATGAAAAAGAAAATTAGGAACAATTGTAGCTAGAGTTATAGAAATCCACCTTGTGAAATAGAGACCTTGGGTCCAAAGTGTCTATTTGCATTTCCCTGTTTCTGCCTGGAAGAAGTCTGTTAGCATGGCTTACTCCCTACTCCATGCAGGTCTCTGCCCAAACATTATCTCTCCCTGCCTTCTCTCTATAAAATATAAAGCTCTGTATACCCCACTTGCCATTCCATTCACTCCCTGTTCTTTTTTATCATGCCTCATGCTTCTTGATCTAAGATTTGCTTATTTGCTTATTTATTTACTCATCTATATACTGCAAGAATGTAAGCTTCATAAAGGCAGAGATATGTACCGTGTCCCTACAGCTTGATAGAACAATGCCTGGCATGTAATGGATGCATCGTAAATGTTCGTTGAGTGAGAGAACGAATGAATGAATTGTGAAAGATCACCAATGGATAAATTACCCAAACTCTGGTAGATATAGCCAACCTGATACAAATCAATGACCATTCCAGTGCAGAGTTGTACATGAGCAGATGCAGTATTGGGGCCACAACACGGTGTAAGGTTGGATCTGGAATTAAACCTTTCTTGTAATCATATCTGCCTAAGCATTTCTTTATTTCTGAAGAGGGATTAAAGACAGATTCTAGAAGCTCACTGTATATTATTTTCAGTTAGGTATGAGTATCCATACATGTTTACATGTGCATGTGTGTACATGCATACGTATACATAGGTACAAATATATACACATATCCACACATCCCCACACATACGTTTGTATATGTGTATTAAGTTCACTTTAGTAAACTCTGTAGAGGATATTCCATTGAGTACAATCGGTAGAGTCAGATAATATCGACCAATATTTTTCTGTCTTTTTAAAGCTTGTTAAGAATTTCTTGAGACATTGCAATGGAGAAAAGCCTGGAACAAGTGAATTTAAATTGATAATTACAGTTAGAATCTGGTACTCATATTGCATAAGACAGAGTTATAACTGTGTAAAGAGTTCTGCTTTATTGTGGCTAATTATGCTTTTCTAAGAGTGTTGCCAAAAAAAGAGCACACAGTCAACAATGTCCCAGCCTTCCTCTGCACACTCCCCAATACCAATGTCTTCTTATGTCTCCGTCCTCTCGTCATCATCCCTTGGTCACTTTTCAGCCTTTATTTTCTTATCACATTGATAACTTGTAGTATCATTAACTCTTGACCCTCATCACATCTACAATTCCCCTAAACCAGTAGACGTCCCTAATTTAAAATAGCCATGGTCATCAAAGGCAGAAAATCTGCTTCCTCTCAGCAGTCAATAATGCAACTAGAAAGGATCCCTTCAGTAAGTTCATGATTCTTCCTATTCAAGAAATGGCCATTGGTGTTTTGCCTTTGACATCAATTGATTTTATTTTTATATTTAATTCTTATTCATTTTTTATAACTTTCCTTTCTCAATTCTAAGTCAAATCAGCACTCAACTGTCTCTGTGGCAGTCTTAGTTGCTCTTTCATCGTACCATAGAATGGAGACTCATAATGCTAGAGGAGACCATGAAAAGACCAACTCATCAACCCTACACTTAATCACTAAGAAAATTGAGCTCTCTTGCCATCTACCTTTCTATCAGGAAATGGATCCCTGAGCATCTCTCTATTATTCCTTTTGTGTGTTGTGCTCAACGGAAATTTTCCACATCTCCATCTCTGTGACTCCACTGTCAAGAGCAATCTCTTAGGCACTGCCTGTCATTGTGATTATTGCCAATATCACTGAATTAAGGTAATCAGGCCACATTCATCGCATGCACTTGGAGCAGAAGCTGAAACCACAGGTAAAATTGAAATGTCCTGTAATGGCCATTTCTGTGTCGGTTTCCTGTTCCTTTCCCTAAAGTGCATTTGCTTTTGCTTTTCCTCCTTGCCTGCTGAGATCATTGTGTGGGTGTGAGTGTCTGAGGGTTCAGGTTGATAAGTTGCAAAAGGAAGAGGGGATAAAAAGCCACACAGCTTGAATAAATAAATGCATGAAAATATATGGTACTCTAGCATGCCCTACCGCCATGTCTCCATCACTACACAAGGATGTCCTCATAGATTAACTTCAGCATCAGAATTCTGAAGGCAGAGAAGCAAAAGTAGCAGCTGTGGGAGCTCCCTAAAGTGGAATCGGGCATGACACTCTGAATTTTGAAATTGCAAACCCACAGTTCAGTAGGTTGCAGCAACACAGAATGCAGATGGTGTGTTCCTTTGGATTGTCAGTGTAGTTCTACAGTATATATAAATGGCTTCAGTTCACTCCTGTTGGCTCTGTCACTGCCTTTTAACACCAATGTGTCAGTAAAGCCATGTTGCAGTGACAATCATGTGTTGGTAATGGGGCTCAGAGGAGAATACCTTGAGAAAATTTGAAATTAACCATTTCAGAATAGGAAAGTCTTTTAAATATGATTCATGTTAGAAAAATGGGAAGCATAGTGCACTAGACATACAAGGTTACCACAATAACTTGGATTCACTTAACGCATGTTATGGAATTTAAGAATAGATGAAATTGTTCTTTTTTTTTTTTTTTTAACACAATTACGTGTTTTCCCCCACGGTGTGAATAAAACGAGATAAGTGCACATTATATCCATCTCAGTGATTAAACCATCTTCTTTTCATCTGTAAATATATAATAGCGTTAGAGTAAATACAAGGCTGTAATTAACTTTAAGGCCTTCACTGATGCGCTATCAAAATAGGGCCTTACTGCCTTCCAATGGCAGCTGAGTCCAAAAGAACGGTTTCCATTTAGAAATAATGTTTGGGAGATAATGCCTTATTTCCCAACACACAGCCTCAGTGGCCAGTTAGAAATATAGATTCTCTGCCATTTGCAATATCTCACGCCCCTCCTGGTGTTCCCAACAGCTTTGAGACTGAGAGCCCACAAGTGGAATCTGTGCATGTGAGACTTATTTAAAAAGGAAAGTTTTTTAAAATTTTGTGAATTACATTTTTCAGACTGTCAGCTTACAGTTGTCTTCCATTAAGTTGATAGAACGTGAAGCAATAGGAGAGCAGGTGGAGTAATATTTTCCTAGCAGAATGTTATGCCTTGCAAAGGCAACTTGTCATTCGAGGCTTTCTTTTATGGGATATTTAGAGATTTTTTTAAAAAAATCTGTCTATTGATTTATATACAGTTGGCCAATTTAAAATGATGACTTTATTTCACTAATGACCAATCAGTGAAAGGAGTTTAAAATCAATTAACTTTGTGTGGGGCCAGGCTGAATATTATTTGTTTCACCGTTGTAGAATGTCTGTAGAATATACTGCATGTAAAGTATATTGTAGTTAAGGGACAGATGTCCTAATTCTGCTTTTCAGTTATATGACCTTGAGCAAGTGAACGCATTTCTCAGTTTCAGGGTTTTTGTTTTTGTTTTTTTTCTTTTAAATGGAGATAATACTACTTTCTTTTGGTTAGTTGGGTGTATTAAATTAAAAAATCCATGTAAAGGCACTTAACAAGTTGCCTGGCATTTAGAAGTCCTCAGACAGTGTTAACAATGATCATTATGATGTTAATTACATTACCCACACAACCTAGGATAGCTATAGGGGAAAACCAAAAGCCAACAAATGATTTAGAATCACAGATGGTTAATACTAGGAGGAAAACACCTAGATTTCGTTTACCCTCCTTATTGTACAGTTGAAAAACAATACTCAGGGAAGTCTAGGAAGTGACTATTCCAATAACGTGCATCTATTTGGAGGAAGAAGCTGCATCAGGGTGCTAGGTTTTCTCCAGTCAGGTGTGATTTCTGCTATGCCACATGGCTTTCAAATGTATCTGCTTAAAAATTAACAGGATGACTTGTCTTTGAAAATCGAATTACTTCAGCATCACCTCACTTTTTATTCAAACCTACCTAGAACCTATTAAATGGCTGGAATCAAGGGACCAGTTAGTATGTATTATATAACCAATTGTAATAAGCAAGGTCACTACTGTTTTAAACACTATATGCCACCAATCTTTGACCATTCATTCTGCAAATACTTATTAAAACCTCTGGTGTATGTCAGGCACTCTACTAGCAGTAATGATAGTTAATATGTGTTGAACACTTATGACACTTCAGGCCATAGGCTAAGAACTTTGCTTATGTAATCTAGTTTGACTCTAACAGAAATCTTACCAAATAACTACTTCTTTTAGTCCCACTTTATGATATGATGAAAAACAAAAATCAAATAAGAAACAAGTCCTCATTCTATCTTAACAGATGATCTGCTGTGCATATAGCCTCAGGAATAAAAACAGTGTTTGTCTTCTGGCACATAGATGATTCCCAATAAAATATTTGTTTAATGGATTGGCATACTGCCTAATGGGAATTAAACACAGATAAAAATTAATACAGTAAAACTAGTCCAGGCAGTACAAAAACCAGCACATTGAAATATAGTTAGGACCCAAAAGAAGAAATGGTCTTATTCAGGAAAGGCCTGAACTGACAGATTCTACAGGTAAATCCTGACTTAAATGACATTTTAGATCTTTGCCTTCTTTTCTTTTGATAGACACAGAACGAGATTATTCAGGGCCTAGCCATATAGGAGTGCTATGATTTGAATGTTCCCTCTGAAACTCATGTCGAAGTTTAATTGCCATTGTAACAGTATTAAGAGGTGGGACTTTTAAGGCATGATTAAGTCATGAGAGCTCTGCCTTGAGGGGTGAGATTAATGCCATTATAAAAGAGCGAGTTGAGCCCTTTCTTGCTCTCTTGCTCACTTGACATCTTGCCTTCCAACATGTTGATGACACAGCAAGAAGGCCCTCACCAGATGGTGGCACTTTAAAATTGGACTTTCCAGCCTCCAGAACTGTGAGCCAATAAATTTCTGCTCATTATAAATTACCCAGTCTCAGCTATTCTGTTATAGTAGCACAAAACAAACTAAGACAAGGGACAACTTATTTTTTATGGTTGTTCAAATCTTTGTTTTCAAGTATCTCTTTTACTTTTAGAGGAATTTCTTCCTATAAAGACAAACAAACAAACAAAAAAACACTAAAATCTAGAACATACCTGCAATGCTGATTTTCTGTTTTGTTCTTTCAAGTCACTTCCTTAGGATAAAAAGCCACTACTCTGAGCATTTAGAGCCCCTGAAATAAATTCTCCATTTTCGAATGACCTTACAAGAAGGGACTAGAAAATTGCTAGATAAGTCAAAAAAGATTTTTATTTTAAAAAATTGATGCTCTTCTCTGGAAATTATATTACAGTTCTAGCTGTGATGTGTATTCACAAATTAAAAAAAAAAAGATAATCCAAGAGCAAGATGCAAACTCATTTTTTTGGCCTGTGTATGAAAATAGACAAAGAAAAATATAGGGCATTTTGGGGCTGTTTAGGCCAGGATAAAAAAGGAAATGGGTGTCATTCCTGAAGCTTCTCTCTCTGGCCTGCTTTTTCCTTTTCTATCTGGAGGCTGACAGACAGGAATCACATAGGAGTTATTTTGAAGGTAATTTTATGTGGAGTGGAGACATTTTTCCCCTTCTGCAGACATAAGCCTTGAGAATTTATCACCAGCTTCAAGGTAAGAAACTTTTTTGCCATGAATTTGTCTGCTCTAATGTTCCTTAACTTTGGTCTCTCAGCCAATAACTTGCCCCTCATTTCCAGCCCAGTGGTTAGGTGGTTTGCTGAGGTAGAAGGCAAGCAAAGCAGCTTAGGCTGGGGCAGCCAAAATATCCATCCATCCCTGCTTTGTGTTATGATTTCTCTTTATATGAGCTCTAGGTTTGTTTTACCTGCTCAAACTTTTCTTTGTTTGTTTCCCATTAATGTCTGCCTGGGCATTGAATCTGTTGTCTTGCTGCCTTGGCTTTTTATCTGGGGGGGCGGGGGGCGGCGGGGGTGGGTGGGGGATGGAGTCACTCACTCTGCCACCCACTGGACTGGAGTACAATGGTGCGATCTTGGCTCACTGCAACCTCTGCCTCCCGGGTTCAAGCAATTCTCCGGCCTCAGCCTCCCTAGTAGCTGGGACTACAGGCATGCACCACCATGTCTGACTAGTTTTTTTGTATTTTTAGTAGAGACAGGGTTTCACCTTCTTGGCCAGGCTGGTCTTGAACTCCTGACCTCAAGTGATCTGCCCACCTCAGCCTCCCAAAGTGCTGGCATTATAGGCATGAGCCACCGCGCCCGGCTGCTGCCTTGGCTTTTATGTCTTCTTGACACTCTTTGATTTGTGTGTTTATGATGCTCGTGTAGTTAAGTGCTCAAAAATATTTTTTTGTTGTTGTTGCTGTTGTTTTTTGTTTTTGTTTTTTTTTGTTTTGTTTTGTTTTTAAAGAAAAACATCTATCAGGGGCCCACGGTGAGTCATAGCTCAGCCTTCAGTGCACTTGGGTTTGTATTCTGGCCCTGTTAGCCATCCATACCATGGAGAGAGAATCTCTGCATTTCCCTCTCTAGGAAACACCACCCAAACACTTGGGTTCTAGATTCTAATATATCACATTCAAATCCCACAGCATTGCTCCCTGACTGTGTGACCTCAGCTATGCAAGTTTTGTGTACCTTTTCCTTTCTTTCTTCTATAGGGTTATGAAGACCAAATGAGATGGCTCATATGAAATGTTTAGCCCAGTGCTCAAGAACTCTTAATTACCTTTTCCCTCCCCCACTTTTTTTTAATCTCCCCATTCTTCCTTGAAGGTGAAAATAAACATCACTGTCCGAAAGAAAAACAGGATGGAATCAAGATTAAATGATTAAAGCTGGAATTTTCCTTTTACCTACTTAACCAGTGGGTCATTCAAGGTACTTCACAATTCGTTGAGAGAACCATTAAACACCATTAGTAGGTCATCTGCCACTGACTTCAAAACTATAGTCTTTAAAACCCAGCCAAATAGGGAAATCATCTTAATAGCTCCGATCACTTTGATTTGGGCCAGAAGGCCATGGTGACAGATGCACTAAGCATCTCATAAATAGCGGGGTATTTCCTTTAGCAATTATAATTCACAGAATAGAAATAGTCATGTGCTATTATTATGTAATATGATATCACTTAAAAATGTAAAACTGTCGCAGGGGCATTCTGGCCAACTGGCCCTGCACCTTTAACCACCCTTCAGTTTGTTCTGGTCTCATCTGAATGACCCTCACATCATAAACTGTCTTTTTCTCCTTCAAATTCTGAAAGGAGGATTTATACTAGTACAGCATATAGAGCTCAACCGAACTTTTGAGACTATCTAGTCTTTTAAAAGTCCTTTATGAGATGTATTATTCTAGTTTGGTTTTCTGAATGTACAGATAAACTGATTTAGAGCAGTGAATTGCTTTGGCATGGCTAAATGGATAGTAAGCGGCTGGTTCGGAATTTGAACTGACATCGTCCTAACTAACCAAGGTTAAGCTGAAAAATAAAAGCTTTGTTTTATAGATACAGATATGTGTGTATATGTGTATGGTGCATACATATACAATATGTGTGTTATATGTGTACATATGTATGTGGATACATATATTCCCCTCCCTAAAATAGTGCTGAGATGTGTCCTCTGAATATCTAACACCTCTGCGTTTTTTGTTGTATTTTTTTCCTAAATGTTATCAGCTTTTACTCACTGATAATAAAAATTGCACGTGCTAATTTTGAAGAAGTCAAAAAATTGAGAAGAGTAGAAAAAGAGCCAAAATCTCCTGAAATTTCAGAAGTATCTGTGAAAATTTTGATAAATGTTACATGGGTATATTTAAAATTTCATAAAAATGTAAGTAGAACTCCTGGAGAAAAATCAATGATTGGTTCTTACTTCCAGGTCCTACATTCTAACTCAGAGCATATAGTACAGGAAAATGATAGGATTCAAAATGTGGTTCAGGAAAAGCAAATATCAACGTCACCTGTGAACTTCAGAGAAATGTACGAAGTCAGAACCTCCCCAAGGCTTACTGAATCAAGAGCTCTGAGGGTGGGGCATAGTGATCTGGGTCTTAACAAGTTCACCAGACTATTCTGATGTAAAGTCAAGCTAGAGAACCTATAGCATGATGTATTAGTCTGAAAGATCTGAGTTTGAATTCTTCTTAGCCATGACCTTCATTGGATCATGACCTTAAGCTAGTCACCAAACTGTTCCTTATGGTGAAGTGAAGATAATATTTACCTTAAAGAGTTTTGAAGATTAGATATAAGTTACAGGAAGCATTAAATACAGAGACTAGTCCATTGTAGAAGCTCAATCAATGACAACCATTATAGAAGGTCACTGTTGCTTTCATCAGCAACTCAGTTACACAAGTCATTTTTGAGAGATGCAGTAGCATGCACTCTAGGAGAGAAGCACACTGTTGTTAATATTTAAAATATTTCAAACAGCATTACAACCAGAGAGATAGGATCCATCTAATTCACAATTTGTATTCCTCAGAAGCAACATATAGTTCTTCATTGCCAAGTAGGTCTCCTTTCAAAGATGGATAGGTAATTTTTTCAAAATATTTTAATCCGTATAATTTGAGCAAATAATCGGGGACATGAGATTCTACACTGAAAGCTTTGTTTTGATCACAAAACTCCGAACTGCAAATGTGAGAGTGTGTGTAATTCCATCTTTCTCTTTTTATTTATGGAAAAAAGACTAAATTGAACCAGGTGGTTGAATCCTTCTTTCAAGAAGGATTAACAGTCATTGGGACCACGATGTATTTGGATAGAACAAGAGGAAAAAAAAACGGAAGTAAATATGAAATAGAAATAAACATGATTGTATTTTTAGTGGTATTTGCAATGCCTTACAATATTACTAATAGGATAATAATCATATTAGTATTCCACTTTCAAGTACATTGACCTTAACGAACATTACTGAAATGATTTATAGCAAAAAAGAAACAAAGTGAATTTAATAAGGTGCCAGACAACTGCCCTCTGAGTCTATAAAAGTGTTCAGATGGACCGACTTCGGCTTAACCTGACCCAAAGTGGCACATTACAAGAAAGTGCCTCAGTCTTACCCAAGTGTGAACCTGGCTCTAGCAGACCCTACTGGGTATTAGTTATGGTGATGCTGTATCAAGTCTTTGGAGTGTTCATTGCCCTCCCATCTCTGATCCATGTCTTTTAATGTCTTAAATTGAGAATGAATTGCTATTAAAAACTTTCAGTGATTTCAGAAAGATTCTTTAAATATAAACCAATAAAATGAAATAATGCAGTGACAATATTTAAGTAGGAATATTATGGCAGATAAATTCTTGGAGGTGTACTGCTAATGGCCACTTGACATTTTTAAATAGAGCATTTCAGTAAATCACTGAAAATTAGCCAACAAGAATTTATATTCATCTATTTAAATGATACTTATAAATAAGTAAATACGGTTTAAATATAGTTTGAGTGATACTGGAATTTATAGCAGGAAATGTCCTAGTGTCGGTTTTTGTTCTAATTTCAGATCAAGTCAACAAGCAACTATTGTAGTTGCTTTGTTCCCAGGAACAGGGAATTATGCTAGTTCCTGCAGACCCACAGAGGAGAAAAGCCCAGTTCTGCAAATCCAGTAACTCACTGCCCATGTTAAAGTCTGTGAACCTTTACCCCAGAAAACCTCCTTTCTTTACCACACAAGTGGGCTTACAAGACTTCCAGTTAGAATTTAGAAATGCTCCTAATTATATCTTGTGGATTTTAGCTTGCATACAGTTCAAGAGCTATACACTGGTCAGGGGTTTATAATAAATACCAGTGGCATATTTTAATTATGTACATATTCATTCATTTCTCAAATATTTACTATGCATGTTCTCTTATATTCCAGACGTTGTTCTGGCATAGAAGATGGTAACGGTGAACACAGCAACATCTGTTCTGCCCTGAACTTATAGTCTATAGTTGAGAGATCAACCATTAACTTGTAAATTTTTAAAAAAGATAATTTCAGTTAATGGTGAGTTGTTAAGGAAAAAATAAACGGAGCAATGGCATAGAGAGAGTAACTTTGGAGAAAGATAAGGAAAGGACCCATGACATGGACCTGTCTGAAAAGATCTCTCTGGAAACGTGACATTTGAATTGGAGCATAAAGGAGGGGCAGAAGCCTGAATGGTGGCCAGGAGGGTGAGGGGCATTCTGAGTGAAGAGTGGTCAGGGTACAGGCTTGAAAAGGGAGTGTTCTCAGTATAGTGCAGGGTTAGAGAGAAAGGTCAGTGGGGCTGGACTTCATGACGAGACAGGGAAAACTGTCCTATAAGATGAGTTTGGTAAGGAAAGCAGGATATATTTGATAGTCTTCTAGAGAACATAATTTACTATGTTTTGATATTATAGTGGGAAGTCATTAGATCTGAGGCATGGAAGTACATCTACTTTGTTATTAAATTTCTGGAAATGGCCAAAAATAGTAGTAATGTCATACGTACTCTTAAAATAGGATAAAGTCGGCCAGGTACGGTGGCTCACGCCTGTAAGCCCAGCACTTGGGAGGCTGAGGCGAGCAGATCACGAGGTCATGAGATCGAGACCATCCTGGCCAACATGTTGAAACTTGTCTCTACTAAAAATTCAAAAATTACCCACACGTGGTGGTGCATGCATGTAGTCCTAGCTACTTGGGAGGCTGAGGCAGGAGAATCACTTGAACCCAGGAGACGGAGGTTGCAGTGAGCCGAGTTCAAGCCACTGCACTCCAGCCTGGCGAAAAGAGCGAGACTCCGTCTCAGAAATAATAATAATAATAATTATATAGAGAGAGATAGATAGATATAAAATAAAGTCAAGCCTCCTAAGTCATGCTCAGTTTACATATTGGGGAAAACCCCAAAGTTACACTCAGTTATCACTTCAATGCAAGAAGCATGTATAATTACAAAAGTACTCAGCCAGTCTTTTGAAAGATACAATACTGATGAAGAAATAGTTTCTGTCTCAAGTAAGCTGCATGCTATTAGAGAAAGAAGCTATATATAATTACCTATGATATACAATTTTAATGAAATAAATTCTATATTGGAAGCCTAAAGGAAAACCCAGCAAATTCTGAATAACATTAAACATTTATTCTACAAATGTGTTTTGATTGTCTGGCAAATATCAGAAAGGACAATGGTGAACAAAACATGCCTGGCTTTTGTTCTTAATGAGTTTGTAGTTCAATTGGGGAGGCAGGAATTAAATATGAAATATAGTCACAAATTGGAATAAATGCAAAAAGTGGGAAAGAATAGCACTTAAGACAGTATCTGGCACGTAGACACCCAATAATACCAGTTGAATAAATGGTTGTTTATAGTAGAAAAACAGGGATTAACATGCCTTAGAGACAGCATGTTCAGAAAAAGCCTCCCCAAGGATTTACTGCTAAAGTTGAGGTCAGAAGTGAAGGAATAATCATTTCAAAAGATTTGGAGATGGGATGGCTTCTAAGCAGAGGGTCCAGTATATAGAGATCCAGGGATGGAAAAGAGTTCTAGAATGTGTCATAAAGACAGAGACATGATGTTAGAGAAGAAGAGAATGGTGAAATAGGGTAGAGTATTGCAGGTCATGAGAAGTTATTTTATAAGTCAGTATGTAAGCCATTGTGGGGTTTTGTATGTTTAAAAGATCATCCTAATTTCTTTTTTTTTGTATTTAACATGTTTACTTCAGAATGCACACATCATCTGTGCTACATTTAATATTAACTTTGCAATGATTTCTCTTTCTTGCTTGTAGATACATAAGTAGAAGTGTCTGTTGGTTTTTGTAGTTTTCTTTTTTCAAATTTTTTAGACTTGGCTAATTAGCTATTTTGTATTTTCTGTTAAAAAGAGGTCAGTTGTGGGGTGTAACAGCTCCTTGGGTTGGGCAGATTATCACTACCTTTTCACAGAAATGTGTAGGCCCTATGGATAACTGTGCTTATACTTCCCTTTTGTTGCTATTTCTGCAAAACGAATTGACTATGCGGGGATAAGAGATGATGTTTGTGATGCTATTGTGTGAAATTAGATTAAAAAATGATGGTGATTTAGGCTAAGATAGTGAGAGTGCAGACGGATGAAAGTGGCTGAATCAAAAGGGTTTGCAGAGGCAGCCACTGGATGTAGTGGAATGGTGCATCTTCTGTCTTCCAGTTATTTAAGCTAAAAGCTTGGAGTTATCCTTAATTTATCGCAGCATGAAGTGTGAACTTGTTTAAAAAAATCGGTTTTCTTATTTCTCTGCTCATGACTCATTCCACTAGTTCAATAGTTTCCCATATCGTTTTTTTTGTTGTTGTTGTTGTTGTTGTTGATGGAGTTTGGCTCTGTCGCCAAGCTGGAGTGCAGTGGTGCGATCTTGGCTCACTGCAACCTCTGTCTCCTGGGTTCAAGTGATCCACCTGACCCAGCCTCCTGAGTAGCTTGGACTACAGGCACGCACCACCATGCCCAGCTAATTTTTTTGTATTTTTAGTAGCGATGGGGTTTCACCAAGAGATGGGGTTTCTTAACCTGGTGATCCACCCGTGGATTACAGGCGTGAGCCACCGCACCAGCCAGTTTCCCATATCTTTTGAAGAACTGAAACTCTTAAGCCCCTAAAAGCTCTTCCTGCTTATTAAATGTATGAATCATTCCCCTACAAGTGTCCCTTTTAGTTAACCTGAGCTGCCTCACTGGCCTTCTCCCAGCATTCAAATAAAATAATCACACTACCTCGTGGTATTTTCCCTAGCTGTTCCCTCTAGCTGGAATGCTCATTCCCTAGATAGACACTTGAAGATTTTACTTCCTTTAGCTCTTGGCTGAAATAGCACCTAAACAGTGAGATCTTCCCTAGTTACTTATTTCCTTATGTCCTGACCCTCCTTCCCGGTATACTCTATCCTGTTTCTCTGCTTTATTTTCTTTTTAGCGTTTATCAGTGTTTAACAAAGTATATATTTTGTTTAGTTTTAGCTTTTTGGCTTGTCTTCCCACTAAAATAAATGCACTGAGTACTGGGTCTTGTTATTTGTGTATTACCATATTCGGGATGTCTAAAATAGTGACCAATATATGTTGGTTGAATGAATAAATATATGACAATAGTTGGAGAAAGGAGTTAGTACCTTCCAGAACAAATGTTGTTATAGTCATTTGAAAACAGGTCAGTCGTTGAGTTATTGGCTTCATGTAACAACAGCCCCTGTGGGAGATGAGTCTGGGTAGATAGAGTTGGGACTGGTTGGAAGAATCTTGAATAGTTTGTCAAGAAGTTTGGACATGGTCTTATGGAGAGTTAGAATCCATTAGAAAATTTTTAAAGGGAGGGGTGGTATTCTGGGTGTGGTGGCTCACGCCTGTAATCTCAGCACTTTGGGAGGCCGAGGTGGGCACATCATGAGGTCAGGAGATCAAGACAATCCTGGCTAACACAGTGAAACACCATCTCTACTAAAAATACACACACACACACACACACAAAAATTAGGGCATGGTGGCGAGCACCTGTAGTTTCAGCTACTCAGGAGGCTGAGGCAGGAGAATGGCATGAACCCAAGAGGTGGAGCTTGCAGTGAGCCGAGATCATGCCACTGCACTCCAGCCTGTGTGACAGGGCCAGACTCCGTCTCAAAAAAAAAAAAAAAAAAAAAAAAAGGTGGCATACTCACTCTCCTTATGTTTTTGTTAATAATTTTGGAAATGGTGTGGAGCTAGGAGCTTGAGTGGGCAGACATTGGAATTAGGAAAAATCTGTTGAGGAAATTATTGAATTAATCCAGCAGTAGATGAGATGCAGTAAAAAAATCAGGATAGCATTTAGTGTATTGTTCTTATACAAAAGAGAGAGAAGGAAAAAAATTGCCTTTATCGACCAACGTATTCCAATTATGATGTTTTATTTAAATAATCACAAACGGACAATTTGTTCAAAGTTATTTCTATATTCCCAGCATGAAATAATCCCCTATCCACTCAAGTTTTTTTATGACTCTAAGATGGGATAAGTAGAACCATAATTACAGGAAAAAAATTGGGGCGTTACGAGTGTAGTCCAAAGTGTTGGGGCATTCACTTTTGTGGCGTCGGCAGTACCGTTTGTCTTTGTTGAGGCTCTATTCCAATTATGAGATGTATGAGAAATGTTGAAGCTGAAAATTCAGTTTTAAAAATAGAAATAGAAGAGGAAGAGATATGGGGGATAGAAATTATGAGTTCTTGCTTATAGTAGTGATTACTGTTGGATTTAAAGACATTCTTTCTCATTAAGACAATTTCCTTAGTTTGTCATATCCCTAATTCCTCATAAAGCGTTTGTGTCAGTGGATGGTCTCGAATATTGAAATCTACCCTGAGTACTCTAGTACCATTTATTATATAACAGATTATGTTACTGTCCTGGCTAAAGTATCCAAAACTTTCCTGAAATGTTTTTCAGCAGCAAGGTCACTGGATTTTTAGAAAATCTCAGTTCTTTTTGTTTCTGTCACTTACCAGACATGTGACCTTGAGTATGTCATTTAACTTCTCCAAATGTTTCCTTATAGTATAAAAGAACATCTTGGGAAGAGGATACCAGTGACTCGTATTTAAATAGCTAAAGTGTTGTCATAATTATAATAGACAACCTTAATTGAGTGCTTGATAAATGACCAGCCTGGTGGCCATCAAATACTCATAGTAACACTATCAGTTTGGCATCATTGGTTAAATATTCCTGTTTTACAGTTGAGGAAGCTGAGATGTAGAGAAGGTATTCTGTTTACATAGCGATGCTTAGTTATTGGTGAAGTCTGGATTTGAATCCAGTCTGTCTGACTCCAGATCTTACATTTTTAAAAGCTATATGCTTGCTGGGGTAGAAGTAGAAGACTTGTTCCAACTCAATATAAGGAAGAGCTTTCAAAAGGCAGAGTGAGAATGAGCTGTTTTCACAGAGAGTGGTCTCCCTGTCATAAGACAGCTTCAAGCAGAGACTGGGCACTCATGAGTATCCAGTGCTTCCATTCCACCAAGTGTTTGGCAAGGAGATCCAAGACCTAAAATGGTAGCTGAATTACATGGCTTTGAATTCCTTCATGCTTTAGATTAGATGCTCCAAATCTGAGGATCAAGGAGACAACAGCAATGCTCATCATGGTTTCTATTTCCTCTTATTTGCTATAGCATTTGAGGTTCATAGCAGTTTTCTAGCATTTCTCACTTAACATTCTTATGTTTGTATCTTACTCCTCTATCAAAATTTTGAGGACAGGGAGTACGTTTCATTCTTCCATGTTTTCTCTGATGCGTAGACATAAATTTTGGTCACTACTGGCTTTTAAGTAGTATTATGTATGTATTACCTATTGAAAAGTATTATGGGCCAGGCACGGTGGCTCATGCCTATAATCCCAGCACTTTGGGAGTCCGAGGTGGGCAGATCATGAGGTCAGGAATTCAAGACCAGCCTGACCAACATGGTGAAACCTTGTTTCCACTAAAAATACAAAAATTAGCTGGGCATGGTGGCATGTGCCTGTAGTCCCAGCTACTGGGGAGGTTGAGGCAGTAGAATCACTTGAACATGGGAGGTGGAGGCTGCAGTGAGCCGAGATCATGCTACTGCAATCCAGCCAGGGCAACAGAGCGAGACTCTGTCTCAAAAAAAAAAAAAAGGAAGAAAGAAAAAAGAAAAGTATTATGAATAAATAATTTGCTTAATTCTACTTAAATTGTCAGTTGAAAGAAGAAATTATTTCAAAAATTAATAGCTAAATCTGAAAGGTCCTATCAACTGGCAACACTTTCAGGATAGAAAGATGGATAGTGTCTATGAGATTATTGTCATGGCCCTTTAACTGCCCTCAACGCATGAATGTGCCTACAGAAGTGAGGACATGGAAAGTCTAAATCTCTTCATCCCACTTGAGAAAGATCAATTTACAATGTAGGATATTCTGTCATCTTAAGATAATCAAAAACTAGAATTTTCTTTGTTGGGCGCGAAGAAGGAAGATGGAGAACCTCTTCTGTTTGCAAGATATATTTTGAAAGAGTGTGAATACAATGATGGCAAATGCAACTCTTCAAGAGATGCACCATTGAAATAAAAGTGGTAAAAGTGAGACCCATTAAATGTGAGCACCATTGAGTCAAGCTGCATATAATTATCACAGAAGATAATACGGAAGCAGAGAATGTTGTTAATGATTTCTCAGAGCCCAAGTGGTGTGGAAAACAGCTCTGAGTACATTTACTCCTCCTTTTGTGTAGCCTATCACAATGTAAAATTGAGGGGGCACCTGGCATTAAATACTGTATTTACGAAAATGCAGTAAAAAAATCAAGATAGCATTTAGTGTATTGTTCTTATACAAAAGAGAGAGAAGGAAAAAAATTGCCTTTATCGACCAACGTATTCCAATTATGATGTTTTATTTAAATAATCACAAACGGGCAATTTGTTCAAAGTTATTTCTATATTCCCAGCATGAAATAATCCCCTATCCACTCAAGTTTTTTTATGACTCTAAGATGGGATAAGTAGAACCATAATTACAGGAAAAAAATTTGGGCGTTACGATTGTAGTCCAAAGTGTTGGGGCATTCACTCTTGTGGCCTCGGCAGTACCGTTTGTCTTTGTTGAGGCTCTATTTTCCCCCTCACTTTAGCTATGATTTCCTTATGGTATTTTAAATTAATTATCAATACCTTTTATGCCTTTTTATGTTTTTGTTCTACATTTGTATGGATAGCTCTTGCTATTCTTTGTCAAAATTGCTTCCCGTGCCTCACGTGCCTCTGAACTACAGTTGGATCATGACGAGGGTTTCTTTGCTGGTAACTGCACCCGCCTCAACAGAAACAGGCTTTGTTCCCTGGAGAACAGCTTTGTGACTACTGAACCAAAAGCTTCAGCGTTGCAGGGGAAGGGTCGGAAGATGCAAATTCATGTTTGTTTGGCAGTGGACGCTTGGCTCTGCCCCAGTTTCATCCCCATGAGTAGCATGCATTTATTCCTTGGGATTCTTAATGTGACCTATCACTTCAGGAATATCCTGTGCAGAATTTTATTTGCTTGTACTGGGTTGAGTTCATAAACACTAATCATACAAAAAAACCTAATTAGCGCAACAATGAAAATGGAAGCACTGAACATCTGAGTACTCATGAATAGTCTTTCAGCATTGTTGATTCTGTTATTTATCTTGTATATTTTATGTCCTACATATTACAGTAAAATAATAATATTCTATAGAGACACACTTATCAAGGAAGCCAGAAAGAGAAGATATTGGCTATAGAACATTATGGCTGAGTCCCAAACTGAAGAGACAAATTGATCCTCAGAGTTACATGAAAATACAAGTGATAAATGTGGTAAGAAGTTTGTTTAAAAGGTAAAGGGGAATTAAAGAAAAAATGGATGTGAATTTAAACCCCAGAAACAGTAGTGCGTGGACTGGAAATTTCAAAATGAATTCATAAGCCATCAACAAAGATTAAAGCAATATAACAGTGTTATGGGCATTAAGTAAAATGGACAAAGAGAGGAAAAGTAACCAGAGAAAGTCTTTCCATAACAGGAAAACTAGGCTGAATTACTAATGGATTAGTAAGGCAAATCAGAGAAAATGGGAGGGGGAACACTCTTATTGTTTCAAGATTCTAGCCTCACGCCTTTCTATCTGTGGGACCCCTACAACTGCTTACTTCACCTCTTAGCCTCGATTTTCTCAACTGCAAAGTAAGCATAATGTTAGCACCTCTCATAAGATTATTTAATGAGATAATGTTCAGATAAAGTTCTTAAAGCAAGGCCTAGTATATACTGTGGTAGTTGTTGTTATTATCATTATTAGAAAAATAAATATTTTAGATTACCTGATCAGTGAGCCATGTTCTTCCAAAGTCTTTCAACTGAAAAGTAATTACAAAGAAATTATATGTCCTTGGGCCAGCTAAAATAGGACATGATCGTTGAGGGATAGGCAAATGGCAACACTGCAACTGAGTAGAGGACTTCCAGTGAGGTAGAAGAGAGAGGAGAGTTGCCGTGGCCTTCTAGAAGATATGTTTGTTGTTCTTGTCCCTTTGCTCCGGGGAAAGGATGGGGATCAATCAACATGACAGGGAAGGTATGTCTTTAAGAGTAGGTCTCAAAACAACAAGGCTGCAATAAACCTGCCTCTTTAGAAAAGGAGATTTAGAGAATCTATGTCAGCTTTCTAGGCTCATGAGTCCAGTGGGTACCTTGGCTTCACTCTGTATGGCAGCAATATTAGAAAAAAATAGTTGAAATGGAGTTATAATGAAGACATTAAGTCAGGGATATAGATTACCTTGCCTACATCAGATTATGAGTTGATATACATATGTATTTTGTAATTAAATATATAGCATGTAAATATTTAAATAAGAATACACTAATAAATACACCTTATATTTATGGACTCTTTCCTGTGGTGTGCCAGATATTGTAAGTGCTTTTATGAATTTTTTTATTTGTTGTTCCACCATACTTTGATAATGCAGAATACTTTCATTATCCCAATTTTGACAATGGGAAAATTAAAATGAAGACAGGTTAAGTAGCTTACTAAAGTTCACATAGTTAGGAAAGGGTGTGGAGTTGGTTTCTAGCCCAGAGTGTCTGCAACTGGCCCCATAATCTTAACCAAGCTTAAAAACTGACCTTTAGCAGATCCATGATCACCATATAGATTTGAATGAATGACAGTAAAATTTTCTTAAAATATGCCTTCAATGTTCCTGTCGAAAGAATTTGGCTTTTGAAAATAAAACAATTTCTTTCCAGATACACTTAATGGCATAAAATTATTAAGTAACATCGACACTAGCTCTACCTCTTTCTCTGAAAGTTAGAGTTAAGTGACATTTTCAGACTTTTCTAGGTAAACAATGTACTTGCTATTCCAGGAATTCTCATTCAATAGTGCATTTTTTCTTTCTTTCTTTCTCTCTCTTTCCTTTTCTTCCTCTCATTTTTCCTTCCTTTTTTCTTTTGTTCTCATAAATTCATGGAAATCTGTCAAAGTTGTGATAGCATGCTACGACACATTATATTTTTGCTAGTCGTGAACTCCCTTACAACACATTATCTGGTTTGCAGGTCATATTATTTGAAGGAACAAGCTCTGCTGATATCTTAAAAGGATACCAAATTGAAGCTCTGATTTGCAAGCATTTTGCAATCGTCACCAAAACCATATTTGTCTTTTGAAATCAGAATTTATGGAGGACTTATATCCTTAAAATCTGACAGGAGAAGAAGTTGACAAAATCATTGATGATATTTAACTCAAATTTCATTGCAAGTATTTCGTGTATTGCCAGATCAGAACCTCTTAAGTTGCCATAAATAGGGCTTGACTATTTTATTAATAGCTTGGTTCGTGTAGTAGTCCATTCTCACATTGCTATGAAGAAATACCTGAGATTAAGAAAAGAAAAGATGTTTAATTGGCTCACGGTTCTGTAGGCTGTACAGGCAGCATGGCAGCATCTGCTTCTGAGGAGGCCTCAGGGAGCTTTGACTCATGGCAGAAGGCAAAGCAGGAGCAGGCACTTCACATGGGGAAAGCAGGAGCAAAGAGAGGGAAGAAAGGTGCCACACATTTTAAAATGACCAGATCTCATGAGAACTCACTCACTGTTGTGAGGAAAGTACCAAGAGGGTGGCACTAAACCATTCATGAGAACTCTGCCCCCATGATTTAATCACCTCCCACCAGGCCCCACCTCCAACACTGGGGGTTACATTTCAGCATGAGATTTGAGCAGGGACACAGATCCAAATATCAGTTGGCTGGCTAGCAACCTATGGCTCCATGGCTTTTTAGGGTACCTGTTTTATAAACACACACCCCTGCTTTCACCTCTACCACTACTACCATTTCATTTTGCATACAAAAGAATAAAGCCTAGTTTATCGTAGCGATTCCACAATTAGCACCACAGATGAGACTCATCGTCTTTTTTTTTTTTTTAACTCCTTTGTTTTAAAGATGAGCAAACTAAAGCTAAAAAAGCGACTTGTGAAAGGTGATATGAATCCTTAGAGGTTCAGCCAAGTTCCAAATTCTAGTCTTTCAAAATCCATCCCAGCTATTTCCACCATCTTATTTCAACAAATCCAACTAATCAAGTTGCTGTCATAATGCTAGTGTTTATTAATCATGAGGGCTCTCCTTCTGTGTATTATTCTCAGGGACCTTATGAATAAAAATGCTGGTTCTCAAGGGGAGTGAGATATGTTGAGCTAGGTGTGCTGGGCTGTGTTCAACATCCTGTCAGCAGCCCTAACAGAGATATTATCGTGACCCCCTCCCTGCTTTATAAATTAAGAAACCAAGACTTAATAGGCTAACTAACTATCTCAGACCACACAACAGTAAGTCATGGAGTTTCCTTGTAATCCCACCTTATTGATGCCAGACTCTACACAGTGCTGCCTTCCTTGTCTCAAGCTAGAACACATGTAAATGGTGCTTACATATTTACAAAAATTCATCCATTGGCTCATCCAATGTTCTTTTCATTTCTCCTTTTTTTTTTTTTTTGGTCAGGGTAAGGGTCTAGGATAAAGGGTGGATGCAGTGATTTGTAGTTTCTCTGTTTTTTGCTGGCTGGCCACATTCTATAGCAAGCTGATCTCAACGAGCCCTACTTGGGCTGCTTGGAGTGTGTACCAAGCTGAGGCAGCCATAGCCTTTGATTAAGAGGATAAAAAGGCATCTCTGGTTCCTGTGTTTTTTTTTTTTTCTTTGCTTTTGTTCTTGTCCACAGGAGTGGTAGGGATGGAGACTGAAGAGGCTCAGTAGGCTGGCTGTGAAGAAAGTTGAAGAAAGCCCCTCTGTTATCTAAGGAATAAAAATCACATGTCAGAAGTTTGCAAATGGAAATTTGAGCAGAATGGTAGAGAATTCCAAGGCTCCTTATATTCTTTCTAATCAGCAGTTACAAAGCATAGTCCAGCAAACTTAAATGCCAGTGTATCAAAACTCCCTGTCTTATCATACAGTTTGAGAATTCCTAATCTGAAAATCTGAAATTCAAAATGCTCCAAAATCCCAAATTTTTTGAGTGCTGACATAATGATGAAAGGAAATGCTAATTAGAGCATTCGGATTTTCAGATTAGGGATGCTCAATGAGTAAGTATAATGCAAATATTCAAAAATAAAAATAAAAAATCTGAAACTCTTCTGGTCCTGAGCTTTTCGGATAAGAGATACTCAATTTGTAGTGTATGTAAGACATACAGCAGGGACAAGAAAAATGAAAGCAAGCAAGTTTACAAATTGTTTCCCCTTGACAAGAAAAAAATTAAACACTATGAACATAATTATTCACCTTTATTAAGCAATCAAGATTTTCAGGCAGAACTAGTTTGTAATTTGACATATTCACCCATTCATTCAAGAAGTGTATTGTAGCTACGTAACACAATAAGTAAGAGATGTTTTCAGCCAACTTACAATTCAAATACAAGGAACAGACATGTTAAAAGGTAACTTATAATGAAGAGGCATAAGTGCTGGAATAGAGATATCCATAAAATGATTTGGGACTGTAAAGGGGGAAATAATTTTTCATAAAAATGTTGGCCAAGGTTTTGCAGAGGAATTGACAGTTGAGTTCGGTGTTGTGGAATGAACAGTCATCATCCAGAAGGTGAATGGGACAACTCTAAAGCAGATGAAACCCATTGTGTGAAAGCTTGACGTTGCAAAATGACGTGATCCACGGAAGGAAAGGTAGATAGTTCAAAGTAGTGGGGTGACGTCAAGGAGTGGTATGACAAAGGAGGCTAAGTGCTGGCCTTGGAAAGGTAGTTGAGATTATAAAAGGTTCATACCAAAATGTGACCAATTTCAAATTCCAATCTCAATATGTGTTGGGGTGTTTTATTATAAATCAGTGAGATTAATTTTCTGTGGTTCATCATTACAAATAATAAAGACTTTGCAATAGTGTTAAACAAGGTTAGGTAAAATCAAAAGTTGTTCCAAAATTATCTTAAATCTGGGTAGACATTTGTAATACAATCTTGAAAGCATAAAACGAAATTTTGTGATTTCTCACTGGATTACACAATCAGTTGGACAATCTCATAATTAAAATGTCTGTATTGTTACAAAAGGTCAATATGCTGTACTTATTACTGTATCTGGATTATATGCCCACTGTGGTTATTCAGCGGGCTATAGCAGAATGTTACAAAGTTTCTTGTTATTGTTGTTTGCTTCTGCTTTTCCTACCCTCTATCCACAGGACTAAAGGGTTTTTGTTTGCTTCGTATATTTACTTATTTCCCCACCCCATGAAACTAAGATGGCTTTATCAACCCTAACAATGAAAAGTCTCAGTGATATAAACAACACATTCATTCTCACTTACATTTGTGTCCATTATGGGTTAACTAGGAACTTCACTCCCCACTGTCCTCGCTCCGACATACAGCCTGATGAAAACTTCACCATCTGGGTCACCACAAGTTGCAGAGGCAATTAAAATAGAACGTGGGGAGAATCACGATCTTTCTTGTTAAAGGCTAGCCGTAAGGGTAATAAATGTTACCCTTGCTGGTATTTCATTGGCTAAAATATATCATGTGGTTTTCCCTTCTTTTAAAAGGCACTAAGAAAGTACAGTCCTACAGTGTGTCTTAAAGGAAGATAACCCCAATTATTTGGGGACCACACTACCTTGCTTGCTGTGTATTAGTCAGCGTGGTCTTTTGTCAAAGAAGCAGGAACTGGGTGACTTAAATAACAGAAATTCATTTGTTCACAGTTTTGGAGGCTGGAAGTCTCAGATAAGGGTGCAGACATGCTCAGGTTCTGGTGAGGACTCTTCCTGGCTTACAGATGGCCCCGCTTTTGTTGCATTCAGACACGACAGAAAGAGAGAGTTCTGGTATCTTGTCCTCTTGTTTTAAGTCATCAGTTTCATTGGCTCCAACCTCATAACACCATTTAACCTTAATCATTCCCTATTTCCAATAGTTATTTGGGAGGATGAGGCTTCAGTATGCCAAGTTTAGGGGGACACAATTCCATCCATAGCATTCCATCCTTGGTCTTCCTAGATTTGTGTTGTTCTTGCATAAAAAATACATTCATTGTATCTCAACAGTTCCAAAAGCCTTAACTCATTCCAACATCAGCCCTAAAGTCTAAAGTCCAAACTCTCATCTAAATAGTATCTAAATCGGATACGAATGAGACTCAATGCATCTTAGAAAAATTATCTCCTGCTGTAACACTGTGAAGCCAGACAAGTTATATACTTTCAAAATACAGTGATAGACAGGCATAGACTAAAACTTCCCATTCCAAAAGAGAGAAATGAAAAAGAAGGAAGGGCTGACAGATCTCTGTCCTCTTTAGCTGAAACTGGCAGTGTTGTTAATGTCATCTCTATTCCTGGTTTCTGATGAGATGGCTGATTAAGTCCATGAGTCACTCCCATGCTGTCTTTATCAAGTAAGTGGTTGTTTAGCCATACTCATAGTTTTGTCTTCAGAACAAGCTTTCTCATTTATGTATTCTTTTTTTTTCAATATGCATGATGTGAGGATTTTCCAGATCTTCAAATTCTGGCTTCTCTTTATTTAAAACTTCCTTTTTCAATTCATTTTTTTTTTTTTTTTGCATTTTACTATAAGTAGTCAGGAGAAACAAAACCATTCTGGTATGGTATGTGTCTCCCAAAATTAATGTGTTGAAAACCTAATCTCCAGTGCAAAAAGTGTTGGGAGGTGGGGACTTTTGAGAGGTGCTTACCCTCATGAATGAATTAACGCTGTTATAAAAGGGCTTGATGGAGACAGTTTTGTTTCTTTTTTATCCCTCTCACTTCCCATGATGTGAGGGCACAAGCAACACTTCCCTCTGGAATAACCATCTTGGGAGCAGAAGCAGCTCTCGTTACACGTTGAGTGCCAGCACCTTGGTCTTGGACTTGACAACATATAGAACTATGAGAAATAAATTTCTGTGCTTTATAAATTACCCAGGCTCAGGTATTTTGTTATAGCAGCACAAAACACACTAAGACACATTTTTTCAGCCCTTTGCCTAAAATTTTTCTCAGCCAAATACTCAATTTCATCACTTGCAAGTTCTACCTTCCACAAAACACTGGAACACAGATCAGCCAAGTCCTTCGTCACTTTATAACAAGGACACCTTTCCTCCAATTTCTGATATTTCCATCTGAGACCTCATCAGAATTGCCCCTAACATCTGTATTTCTAGAATGCACCTCAAAGTGCTTCCAGCCTCTATCCACTACCAGTTCCAAAGTCACTTCTGTGTGTTTAGTTATTTGCTACAGCCACACTCTACTTCTTGGTAACAAAATCTGTGTTACTTCCAGGGTGCCACAACAAAATATCATAGATTGGATGGCTTTAACAAGAGAAATTTATTTTTTTAACAGTTCTGGAAGTTCAAGATCAGGGTCCCAGCATGGTTGAGTTCTGGTAAGGTCTGTCTCTGTCTCCATGACTTGCAAATGTCTACTTTCTTGCTATGCCCTCAGATGACAGAGAGAGGTTTGGTGTCCCTTCCTCTTCTTGCAAGGGCATTCTTCTATTGGATCAGTGCTTCACTCTCATGATCTCATTTAACCTTAGTCACCTCCTTAAAGGCCCGCTCTCCAATATACTAGCACTGGACTTTAGGGCTTCAGCTTATACATTTTGGTGGGACACCATTCAGTCCATGATATATTTTTTATGAAGATTGACTGAATGTAAACTTGGAAATGACACTACTGAAATTATTTGGTGCACATAAAAGATGGATTGGTGTTATAATAGCATAAATCATATTAATCATACAGGCAAAATATTAAACTATGTGCTCTAGAAATTGTTAGTTAACAAAGTCAAGACTTATTCCCCAGAATATTCCTGTTTGGGGTTTATTATTTTTTTTGTAACTTATTTCACAAGGATTCTAAAAAAGACAAGTCAGAATAGAGTAGAAGTGGGAGCTTGCTCGGCTGTCATGCTTCATCTCTCCTCCTGTCCCTCTTAGTTTACAGAATGGAGGCAGTTCTGCTGACACCCTACAGATTCGCTTTCGATGAGAGGCCAGCCCTGAAGATGTTTTCAGTGTTCTTCCCAGGTCTCTGCTGTTCCTGTTTGGGTCTAACTTTAGATTAAGTGACAGGCGTGCCACCGTTTCTTCAAAAACAGGTCATGGCAGGCCCCTGTGAGTTGTTCTAGTTTAATTGTGTGATTAAAATTAGAGAAGGGGATTTTATTTTATTTTTAGCTCAGAACCTAACTGAGTCATTGGTTTGTCCTAAAGATAAATTCTCTTTCTTTTCTTTCTGCTGCTGATGGATTTTTCAGTATTTTTTTCCCAAACTACTGGCATATATGTGTGAAAGACAGGCAAAGTTTATCCATAGATTGATTTACTTATCTTATGTTTAAACTGAATTATCTAGCTACTTTGGCAAAGGACAAATTTTACAGCTTTTTTTTTCTTTTCATGTATTGTTTTCTGTTTATGCTTTCATTTTTCTCTGAGTATTTCAGTTAGCTGGTGCTACTATGTTGTTAAATAATTCATACAGAGGTAGGGCATGACCATTTCTGAAGTACTTCACATTTGTGATGATTGAAAAAAAATCTGTCTTAAATGTCCGTATATTATTGTTGAAGATGAGGCTGTAGATCTCTTTTTCTTTCGGTTCATTTTATATATATATTTTATATATAATATATATTTAACAATTCATAATCATACATAATTATGGAGAGATCTCTCATTCTGAACTAAAGAATGGCTCCCATGCCTGGGGCAAAGTAACAGTTGGGACATTATTTGGCCAATTTAGCTGGGATTAAGAAGAGAAAAAATAAGCAAAATTTACATTTCACCAAACAATTTCCCCAATTCATCTCCCCAAATACTCATAATTTTTCTCTTTTACATTTTGATCAAATTTTTACAATAAACTTTTTATTTTAGAGCACATTTAAATTTCAGAAAGTTTTAGATGTGCAGAATTATTGCAGAGAGAGTACAGAGAGTTCCTTTGTGCCCCACACACCCAATTGTCCATGTTGCTAACATCTTGCAATAGTATGGTGTCATAATTAATAAGTCAATAGTAATACATTATTATTAACTAAAGCTCATACTTTGTTCAGATTTCCTCAATTTTCCTCTAATATCCTTTTCTATTCCAGGACCCCATCCTGGACACTGCATTACTTAGCCTCCCTCTGGTTGTGATGGCTTCTCAGTCTTTATTTTTGACCACCGTGGCAGTTTTGAGGAGTCCTGATTAGGAACTTTATAGAATGTCCCACAGTTGAGATCTGTCTGATATTTTTCTCTTGATCAAAGTAGAGTAATGTGTTTTGGGAGGAAAGCTACAAAGGTAAAGTGCCATTCTCATTATGTCATGTCAAGGGTACATTCTATCTACATGACTTACTGCTTTTGATATTAACCCTGGTCATCTGACTGAGGTCAGGTTTTCAGGTTTCTCAACTGTAAAGTTATTCTTTATCATCCTTTCCGTGATGAATTTTTTTTTGAAGAAAGTCATTATATGCAACTCACACTTTAATAAGAGTAGGGAGTTATGTTCCATCTGATTGAAGGCAGAGTATTTACATAAATGATTTGGAATTCTTCTATATGGGAGCGTTCTCCTCCTCCCATTTTTTTACCTATTTAATTATTTATTTATGTCAATATGGACTCCTGGATATCTATGTTATATTTTGGGTTCCAAGCTAATACTATTTTATTTACTTTGTTGCTCGAGTTGTTCCAGCTTTGGTTTCTGGGAGCTCTTGCACCTGGCTCCTGTGTCCCTTTGCTATACACCCATCATTGTGGGGTTTTTTGCTTTTTGTTTTAAGCACTTTCTTGCTTTCTGGAACTACAAGGTATATCACCTGTATTTCTTGTCCCTATCCCTAGAATCAGCCATTTCTTTAAAGGGCACTGGTTTCTTTACCTTGAAAAATTGTACTGGACACCAACATCTGGGTGCTGGATGTGCTCCTCTTAGGCCAATTTTTGATGTGATACGTCCCATTTTCTGTTTGATTAGGTGTTAGCTTTAATATTGGCTGGCCATTGAGAACTTGATATCTCTCCCATATAATATGGAGAAGAAATATTTTGTTTTATTCCCATTTATGGTCCATATGAACCTTAGGTTTTCCCTCCACATATTTTGCTTTATTTACTAACACCTCTAAAATCAGAGTCATATAACTTTATTTAAAAGGCCATACTTTGTTTCAGTTCAAGAGAACAGAGCTGTCTTCTGCAGTCTGCCCAGGTATTAGGAAAAGATCAGAAATCAAATTATAATTGATAACTAAATACTTGTACTGCATTTTTTAAAAAAATGAATTAACACAAGAAGTTTGTTCCTTAATTTAAGATCATTATACATTAAATTGCTTTGAGATAATTATATTTTGGTTTTATTTTCTTAAACCCTAAGTTATGATGGTCTGTCTTTTGGTAGATCCATTTGAGAAATGTCATACCATAGTGAAAGGCAGTGGGCTTGGAATGGGCAAATTCACTGGGGAAATATTATTTATTATATTACAAAAATTAACACCATCATAAGATATATTCATTTTAGAGTGGAAAGGAATCTTAAAAACTTTCTCCTCTAACTAATTCATCTTAATTTTGAATAAAATGACTTGCCTAAGCTCATTCATTTATCTTGCTGCCAAATAGGATCAGAATTCACTTGTCATGAGATGAGCAATTTCATCCAGATTGGAAGAAGTTTAACTCCTTCAAGAACTTATATATCAGTTATATATATTATATTATTTATATATTGCTATATATTATATATATATGTATAACAGAGAATCCACACACACATATTGCAGAGATATGAAACTGACTGCATAAAGCATTTTGGAGATAATATATATAACAGAGAATATGCAGACACACACACGTGTGCACACACACACACACACACATATATATATATATTGCAGAGATATGAAACGGACTCCATAACGCATTTTGGTGACTGAAGGCATGGCCATCTGAATTGCATTTGCTATTTTTACCTTAAATTCACTGACTAGAACCAAGAAATGTTGAAAAGAAATTCATCTCTGCTTGGAACCAAATGTACTAAGGAGAAATTAACTTATTTAAGGAAAAAAAATACACAGCTAACTAGGCTGCTTTTGATGATTCACCAAGAATACATCCTTTGAATGATACCAAAAATGAAAATAAATGTTTTCTAAAGAAAGCCATTAATATGCTTGCATTGCCTTTACCCTTTCTAGCAATCAGCCAGGAACTTTGGCTCTAATAACTCAGTTTTTCATTCCTATGGCTTCTTTCTGATTCTTGGGATTGGTGACAAGGAAAGACACCATGGAAGCTAGGGCACACCAGAAACTTGAGGAGATTCAGATGTCATAACTGCTCTTTAATTTCTTGGAACAGCCTTCCTCACTTCCTGGAGTCCCCACAGAAAGCAGTGTGGCAGCCACCTGGTGACCCCTTTATCTGAAGGTGAAGGTGGGTAAAGAATGCCCATTCTGAGCTTCCAAAATCAGCCTTTGTCCTCCTGATGTTTCAGACTCTGAGATGAGGATGCAGAAAGAGATGGAAAGGAAATGCAGCCTCCTTAGAAGGCAGAGAGAGAATCTCTGCTTTTCTAAGCATTTTCCTACTGCATTGCTGATTAGAATTTTATAGGGAACATAAAGTCTCAAACCCTTACTCTCCATAGTTTGCCTAGTCAGGGCTGTTTCTCTTGGCTTTGGACTCAATTATTCAAAAGCAGACATCACTAAGAATCTCAGGAGGTGAGCCCATGGAAGCCAGGGAGGCTGACAGTCAGCTTGTAGTGTGCAGTGTAGCAAGCAAGGCTTCACATCACGATTGCATGAGAAAGCCATGCTTACAGGTCCTCTGTCCATTCAGCTTTAGTGGTTGCACGTGTCCATCAGCCTGTGGCTGAGCACAAGGAAGCATATAGCTTTCAATGGGGACAAAAATGTTCTCAAAAGTGTGTGTTTAACTCACCTTCAATCATATGCACCCAGGGTGTTCAATCTGGGGAATATGAACATACAGAGATGACAGAAAGAAAATTGGTATCAAAAAGAAAAGATTTTATTTAAATTATGTTTTGATTGTTGTTTTCTTTGTTGAAGATTTGAAACTGCTTTATGAGTGGGAGAATGAACAGAATACTTGAAGAGAGATATGAATACAGAAGTCGCTTTTGGTAAAAATAAGGTTTTTTACTGGCATTTACAAATTTTTATTAGCAAAATTTTAAGTCATTCACATAGGCCCCACTACTGCAAAGAAGCTAATATTTCTGATTCCTTCAAAAACTATATTTGGACAAACCAAAAGAACATGAATCAGAATCTCAGTATAGGAGGGAATGTTATTTGGCAACCTGCTGACCCTAGAGAACTTCTTTTTGAGAGGAAACTTTTTTTTCTTATCTCGGAATATAATCTGATTAGCTCTGATCATTTAATTCAACAGAGTAACATATAGCCAAAAAAAAAAAAAAAAAACAAAAACAAGTAATTAGTGAAAGGAAAGCATAACATGAGTTTTACCAAATATCTGGTTCCTAAGTAAATTCTTCCAAAATAATGCAGCAGTAAATACGGCCTAAGGAAACATGTAATGACATTTTGCCAGGGGTGGGACAGAACAACATGGCCTAATCGTGAATGGTCACCTACCCAAGTCCTTCAAATAGCAAGTTACCTAAAGAAGTCATTTGAGAACAAAGTATTTTTATCTGTTTGTTTAAAAAGGATATTGGACTACAGGAAAGGATCTTAACTTCTTTTTTCCTTTCTTGAACCAAATGCTTTGAAAAATGACCGTCAAACAAAATGCATTTATTACAATATGGTTAGTTAATTTTCTCATCTTATCAATTATAGGTAAATGTAACTGTCAACCATAATTTTTTATCAGCATGAGATAGCTCCTATTTATACACGGAGCTGCTTTTATTCCAGAAGAGAGTGAGGGAAGTAATGAGCTACTTTATTTGGTCTGCCCAGTTACTTTTATTAATAAACATATGGTTTATCCATGAAATCTGTTTGAAATGTACAAATGTTTTCTCTTAGACTTTTTAAGATACTAAAATTTGCTCTCGTGCCACATATTGGTAAATAGGCAAAATAAAGTTCTCTGAGGTCATTTCATCCTCTGATAATCAGTGATAAATTGCTCTTGTAGCCTCTGCCAAGAACTGTGATGGTTCTGAGATTTCACCCTATTTGTAAGCTAACAAGTCTGCCAGTTTCATGGATGCTGTCAGAAGCCATAAGCCTCCTGGGTCAGAGACAGAGGACAGTTTTATATGCACAGCAAGGAATGTAGCCAGAATATTGGCATTTGTGCCAGTTCTCCAAGCCCCAACTATTTTTTTTTTTTTCTTGAGACAGGGTCTCACTCTGTCACCCAGGCTGGAGTGCAGTGGCATGATCACGGCTTTCTGCAGCCTTGACCTCCTGGGCTCAAGCAATCCTTCCACTTCAAGCCCCCAGAGTAGCTGGAACTGCAGGTATATGCCTTCACACCCAGCTAATTTTTTATATTTTGTAGAGACAGGGTCTTGCCATGTTGCCCAGACTGGTCTTGAACTCCTGAGCTGAAGTAATCCGGACACCTTGGCCTCCCAAAGTGCTGTGATTATATGCATGAGCCATCACCAAGCTCCAGCTTTTACAGAGAAACACGAGAAAAGCCAGATCATACCTGTGTGCATAGTGAGGTGAATTACAAGAGAAAAAAAAAACCTGTGTATAAAAAGACTGAATCTTTTATAATGGATAGTAAGCATGCCTGCTCCTTTGCTCCAGAAGAGATATTATCTTGATCATCCAAGTCTGTAATAAAACCTGTTCTTTGCTATGGTAGAAGGCACTATCTTTGTCTTCTATGGCTGTTTGCTATGCAATTTGCTCTGAAGAGATAGTCCAGACCAAAAGCAGTCAGTGCCTCTGCTTGCAAAATGTGCAGAAACAAAGAAGAAGCCTAGAGAATTGTCTCCCAACAGCTTCCTTATCGATAAGTGTAGTTTATATTGGCAAATATTTTCATTGGCATAGAAAACACATTAGATTTATTACCAAGGAAATGAAGTTAAAATAATGTATTTGTCATCTGCCATATCCCAGCTACTTTACTAGGTACTAGAGTTGCAGTGGTGAGAGCATGCTGGAAAATCTAATGGGGTATTTTGTATTTCCATTACAGAAGAAATGGTAAAATAATTTCTCACATCCACTTCTAAACCTCTTTCTTCCTTCCATCCTTCCTTCCTTCCTACTTTAGTTTTTTCATCCTTTCTTTCTCCCTTCCTCCCTTCTTCCCTTCTTTCCGTTTTCCTTCCTCCTTCTCTCCTATCAAGCTATTTATATTTATTTATGAAAAACCTTGTATTTACATACCCAGTACCGTTGTAGGTGCTGACAACACAGAAATAAGTTAGACAAGGTGCCTTCTCCCTTCATGGAGATTGAATCGTGGTAATTAGCTTTCACGCAGGTGATGTCACAAGACTATGGCAGATGGAAACACAGAGCATTACCCAAAAGAATCTACAGGGGCAGCCACCAAACAGTCCCTCATGTCCTCCATGCCTTTTGAGAAGAGAGAAGAGAAGTGATCGCATCCAAAACTCTGCCAGCAGGCAAGGGAATGTTCCCATCTGCCTTTTAAACTGGACTAGACGGCGTGTTGTTCGGGAACATCTCTATTATAGTAGTCCTGCTCAGAGTTTGGGAAAGAATTGTTCAAATCATACGGGAGGCAGTTCCTTGAAAGCCCCAGCTAATGTTAAGAGAAAACAGATTTACAATCCGAGGCCAGACTTAATAATACATAACGAATTGCAGCTCTGTTTGGGAATCCCCCTAGGTACCATTCCTAAGGATTCGACTGTTTAATTGAAATTTCTTCTGGGACAGTAGTAATCATTCACTTAACCATTATATTTATATTTGTGCGTGAAGGAAGGAAGTCAAAGGGCTAATAGACCGACTGAGTAGAATGGCTGCTTTCAGCTGCGGGCCATTGACGAGCCGGCAATTCTCCAAGGGGCGCTTATCCTGGCGACAGCTTGCTTAGGTTGTCCTCCAGGGACTGTGGGAGGAGGACAGCGATGTGACTGACAGCTGTTTCTTCCTAGACTGAGATAGAATACATGATCCCAGGGTAGCCCATTTAATCAAACTATTTCAGTCTACAGGATTAAAAAACCTCAAGACGGAAAAGTATTCTGGTAGAGATTTATTCTTAGAAAGGCTATTCTTTTTACCCTGATGGTTAACATAGAGTGTTTTAATCCTAGGGGACTTGTGCCTTCATGATTTCCAAAGCAACATTAATGAATAACTATTATTCTAGGACTATTTCAGCCACTAAAATTGGCGATGGAGTCAAAATGAAAGTCATGCCATTACAATAATACTGCCTTCTTGGCATCATCAGATGCCTTGGCATCATCATCCCTATCTTCTTTCAGTTCATGATCTCAGAGAATTGCATTAACTTCAACTAGTTTATTCCACGTTCTGTAAGTCTTAAGAGTTGACCCCACTGTTGTTTGCTGGTTTTTACAGGTACAATTTTCACCTACATACACAGAAATACTTACATTCAACTGGTTTAGTTTTTTCACGGCTATATTGAGGTACAGTTTATAAATTATAAAATTCCCCCACTTCAAGTGTACAATTGAATTAACTTTAGTAAATTTCCAAGCTGTTGTATTCTGAGTTGCATTGCCACAATCCAACTTTGGACCACTGCCATCACTCCAAAAGGATTGCTCATGTTCACTTGCTCCCCCGTCCAGCTCCAGGCATCAACTGGTTCAATCTCACCCTTGCATTGTCATGGTTGATGCACGTCATCTAATGGATCTAGGTGTAGTTTCCTCAGATGTGAGCTATAGTCTGTATGTTTGAATACAGTAGCTGTTATTATCTTATTTTATAAATGCAAAAACTGGGATTTATAGAAACCAGGAAATATACCCAAGGTCCCAGAGCTAAGAAGCTACAGATTTTGAACTTAGTTTATTCTGACTCCAAAGCCTCTTTGCAGTGTGCCACACCATCCCTCCTAGTCTGAAAGGGAGCTAATTGTGGATCTTACTAGAAATTAGAGATTACTCAAAAATTATTCTTGTTATTATTGTATGTATGTATATATATATATATATATATACACATAGTATTTCTCTTATTTCTCAATTATCTTATTGTAATTACTATATATATACCCACACATATACTGTATATATACATGATCTGTATATGTATATATACACACACAGAATATATAGTATATGTGTGTGTATATGTAAATATATGTATATAGCCTGTTACTTTTTTAATTTTGGTGATTGTTTTAGTGTTTGATGCCTAACAGTGTTCTGATACTAGCTTAGGTAAGAGTTATTTTCGTTCACATTAAAAAAGTTATGCTATCATCTCTTTTCTTACATACATTAAGACATCTCACCAAAAATTGCTGTATTGAAAGACAATGTTGCCTATATTTAAAAAATTATAATTTTACATATTGGTCAGCAAATTATTTATGTTCAGATGAATATTTAAGAATACTTGAATTTTTCAGAGTTTTTAAATTTATAGTACAAATAATCAGAAATCTAACATGTGGCATATCAGAATGGTGTCAAATTATATCCGTATGGACTCATACAGATTTTAATAGTCAGTTGTCAACACGTGATGCTCCAGCAAAAGGTGGAATAGGGCAGTGAGAACTTTTTTGGAGCTTCCAAAATCTGAGTTTGAGTCCCTGTTCTTATACTGGCCACTTTCTTGTCCTTCCTTGGGTCACTTAATTTCCCTGGTCCTCCTTATTTGATACAAAAATGAGTCTGACTAATGGCATCAGCCAACTCACAATAGGAAGTCAATATTTTATCTTTTGGATCACTTAGTTATATACCTTTCCTATAAAACACAACTTCAAACAATTGAATACTTTCTGTATCATTTGGGATAAATTGAAGTGATGGAAATATGAAAACCCATGTGTATATATATATGTCCCATATATGTGGGATATATGTATATATCCTATCTATCTATATACAGGATATATATATCCTATCTATCCATATAAATATGGGATATATAGACAACCTATCCATATATATGGGATATATATATATATATATGGGATATATGTATATATATGGGATATATATGGGATATATATATGGGATATATATGGGATATATATATATGGGATATATATATGGGATATATATATATGGGATATATATATGAGATATATATATATGGGATATATATATATGGGATATATATATGTGGGATATATATGTATGTGGGATATATGTGGGATATATATTATATGTGGGATATATATATGGGATATATATGAGATATATATATGGGATACATATATATGGGATACATATATATGGGATATATATATATGGGATACATATATATGGGATATATATACATAAGATCAATCACAATTAATTTCTTATTCCCATGAAATTTGAAATCAATAATGCTAATGACTAGGTGCATCTCCTCCAGGTAGTGACTGACAACAAAGCATCTTTCATCTGGTGACACCACCATCTTGAAGCCACCCTTGTATCATCAGGGAAAGAGAACATGGAGAAGTTTCATGAGGTTTTTAAGTTCTCTTGTTTTTAAATGACACACATTACTTCTGCTTCACAAGACCTGGACACATGGCCTGACCTAGATGCTATAGGATCAGGGAGCAATAGTTCCTGACAGGGCACAGCCACTTTGCAGTGACAGTTCTATAGAAAGGGAAACACTAATTCCGGTGGACAGTTCTCTCTGTTGCTCAGGCTAAGTCTCAAAGCAGAACATATAGAGGTGATCAAAACCGGAAGCTGAATGGAGCCTTGGACATTGGAGCTATTAGATATTGGTGGACAAGGAATGGTGAATAACTTGGTTTATTTGCCTATTAATGAAGGAGTGGTCCTAATTAGCTGTTTTCAAAAGTTTGCTGGCCCCAAGTCATTATTTAAGGGGCAGCTGTAATCAGGTCCTCACCTGCTGCAGGCCATCGCAGAGTCCCCAGGGGTCTGGGAACAACAACAACAACAACACAAAGTTTCAAACCACTGGATGAAATTGTTTTAGGACTACCTCTCTCAACATTCTCTGATTTAAGGTCTTTAATGTCTCTCTCTCTCCTGTTTTATTTTTTAATAAAAGTGTATTTAAGTGATCAGTGAAGAAAATCTAGAGCAAAGACTGAAGACTGGCAACTTAAAAGCCTATTTAATTTGGACTGTCCTTTTTCAAATTTTATTTTTTGCTATCATTTATCAATAGGTAAATATCACATAAAATCTAGATTTTAGGCTTTCCTAGAAACACTGCAAGATCTAGCCACATAAGCTCCACCTTCTTGAATGACAGAAGTCTACTGGAGCTGAATAGCAGCTGCTTTTCCCAAAGGGACCTGCACTCTTTCCTATTTTTCCACAGGCCCCCACTGTTCCTTATTGCCTTCTACACTGGCTGAGTTAGCTCCTTTATGTTAACTGCCTTGATTTTGTAAGTCATTTGAATTTGCAAAATGTGATCTAATGAAAAATTGCGTGACCTCGTTGGAATTTTTATCTTTTTCAGGTAAGCAGATAATTATTAAAAACTTATGAGTAAGAATAAATTGAATCTTTGATTATTCTTCAACCTATTTTGCATAGAAAGTTTTGCCACGTGATCCTCCCCTTTTTGGAAGACATTTATTTGTAAAATAAATTTACAATAATTGTTCCCCCCCTTACCTGTGTTATTCCCCCCATTACCTGTGTTATTCCCTTTAGCCTTTGGACTTACAGGATTTTTAATTCTGCTCTGAATTAATTTACGTAGTGATTTTCTCTTATCAGACAAAGGATCTACATAGCAACAATACATATGAGAAAAGAGATGATAGCACAATTTTTATAAAAATATTTGGCAATCTTCTTCTTAGAGTTGTAGCTAATAATGTCTTTGTGAGGATGTGTAGTCAAACTCTGACATATGTCATGGTTGTCAAAGTCGGCATTAACGCAAAATAATAAGTTATTTAATATAGGATTCAACTTTATTATTTTTTCAAGTAAGCTGTCTATCACCAAGTTCTGAAGTGGATTTCTTTAAAGTCTCCCTGTCTCCAGAGGAAAAGGGGAAAAGGCAATGTGTCCCTGGACAGGATCTATGACTCATTACGTCAATCAAACCCCACTTCAGAAGGGAATAAAGAGATTTGTATCTCAAAGCGGCGCATAACGACTCCTCGGCTTTTCATTTCATATTTATGAGCGGTTTACTTTGAAGTGTTTATCAGCCAATGCGCAGAAACATGAGGGAGGCTTGCCCGAAACCATACTCATGCCTCTAATCTGTGAAATGCTTTCTGAGCAGACTGGCTCATCAGCGCATGCCATGCAAAAATAAATACATAAATAAACTTTTTGTTATTTGAGGTCTTGGAGCCATGTCTTTATATAAACTATAAAAAAGGGATAAATGGTGCCGAATGTTTGGAAATTGGTGTAACACAGGAAACTTGACTCTGTAATGTGCAGGGGGGTGGTGGGGGGGAGGGCAGAGAGTTTATTGCTTGAAATAAAACCTGGTAGAATGCAGACAAGTAATAATACACAAATTTTTACATACATTTCTCATCTGATCTAAGGCATTGGGTCTGTCCGAGTGACCACATGATGGCAGTGAATAGTATATGGCGTTTTATTTAAAAAAACTTTTTTTTGGAAATGTTATTTTCAGAATGGTTGGAGAGAGAGCACTGCCAAGATGTTGAAACCAAATGAATGAAATCTGTTTTATAATTTTTATCTGTACTAGTATCCCATGCATATTGTAAAATAAATAAATGTGTAGAAGAAAAATGGAAGATGAAGAAGAAAGAAACATAGAATAAAGTATACATTCTTGATGAATGGGACTAGGACCTTTTCTCTGCTTTGAATCTACCTGGGTTATACGTTAAGCAAACTACCTGTGTGTTTATTGAGCAACTACTACACTAGATCCTGGGTTTACAAGGGTAAAGACCAGCCAGAACTGCCAAGGCAGATCTGGCATGGTGGGAGAGGATACCAAGTCAACAAGTCAATGTCTGTGTGGTGTCACAGTTCCTGAGACCAAGGGACACTCAATTCTCTACTTCTTTAAATTAGATCTCTTACTTTTGTGCTCATGGCTCACTGACTTTATCCAAAAAGAATGTTTAAAGGCATAAGCCTAATTCACTTTAATAATCCACAAATTATGTCAGTGATTTGAACAGTTGGCAGAAAATAAAATTTAGGAGTCCATAAACCATTGTCATATAAAAAAGTTTCATTTCTGTTTGCCCTTTTTCTACAGAGTCTCTAAACAGCTTTCCCTTCATCCCCTCCCCTGAACTCTTCCCCCATCTTCCAGTATTCTAATGGGAAAGTGGCTTTATGTCTAGTCCCTGGCTAGAGACAGTTAATCATAGAAGTTTAAAGCTGAAAGTCTTTATATTCTAGAAAGCATGGCTTGTGAGAGAGTAGATAGCCTTTGAAGTCAAAAAAGAGACATGTTTGAATTGAAGTTTCCCCACCTACTCGTTATGTGGCCTTAGGAATATTATTGCTTTCTCTCGAGCTATATGCCTTCTTCATAGTTTTGTTCTGATATTTTTCATGTAAAGTGTTTATAAGTCTTAACACATAACACACGATCAATACATATTAAGCCATAAATGTTTGTTGAATGAAGAAATGAATGAATGATGCCATCCTTTTCATCCCATCCTTTTACTTTCAGAAGACTCTGAAGCCTCAGGGGATTTAAGGACACATATTTGCCATTGAGTACAAGCTCTCTAAACGACAAAGAAGTAGTTACCTCTCCCCTGCGCCACCCCTGCCAATGTAGGTGGGGTGAAAATAAACTATCAGGAATAAGATATGATATTGTAATTGCATATATCTGTTTATCTTACTTATTAGCTTGTGAGATCCCCAAAAGCAAGGACACAGATTTTCTATCTGTTTCCGTAGTTGGTTCTTAGCACACCTTTTGTCTATTTGTGGAGCCAAATTGAACGAAGCAGTCTGAAACACGTACAGTGGTGCCCGTGGGTCTGTGTGTGCAGTGTAATGGCAACTATTCTTGGGGAGACTTAAGTACAAAGAAGCATACGACCTGCCAGATATGCAGGAAAGTCAACCAAAGCCTTTGTGGGGTGTGTTTCTGATAATGCTGATGGATAGACTTTCTGAAAGGACTATTCTGATTTTCTTATCCGAATGGAGATTGAACATACTGCACACAGGAGAAAGTGATTTGGAGCCAATTCTGAGAGAGAGGAAATTGAAGCAAGAAATAAGTGTTTGAAATAATAATCTGCTGCTGATCCCTAAATAATCTGAAATGAGAGCAGAGGAATTAATGAGGCTCCTAACCCCTTATGACACAGGAATACCAGACTTGTGCCAGTGACACAGCAATTTCCCTGGTGGTCTGCTCATGAGCTGCAAGGGAGCAAACAAAACCATTGTCTCCTTTGAAAGCAAAGCTATCTTAATAAGGGAAATGTGGCTTCTCAGATGAAAGCTCACAAAGTGCCAGATAGTGCAAATGTTTTTCATAAAGCACCTGGAAAACCTCACCAAAGAGAAACATCTCAGTAGAGAACAATTGTCAGATTGGATTTAATTGCCTGTCATTCTAGAGATGTAGCAGTTTTCCTGAGAAAAGTTGGCATTTTAAAAAAGAAGCAATCTAAAAGAAATGACCCTTAATTTTTTTTTTTTTTTTTTTTTTTAAAGCCAGGAAGATGGTCGGGTGCTGTGGCTCACACCTGTAATCCTAGCACTTTGGGAGGCCGAGGAGGGCGGATCACCTGAGGTCAGGAGTTGAAGACCACCCTGGCCAACATGGTGAAACCCCGTCCCTACTAAAATACTAAAATTAGCTGGGCATGGTGGCGGGTGCCTGTAATCCCAGCTACTCGGGAGGCTGAGACAGGAGAATCGTTTGAACCCGGGAGACGGTGTTTGCAGTGAGCTGAGATGGGGCCAGTTCACTCCAGCCTGGGTGGCTGAGCGAGACTCCGTCTCAAAATAAAAATTAAAACTAAAATAAAAAAAGGCAGGAAAATGCAAGAGAGATGCACCTCTATTCTCAGTTCTGTCAGAGATATGCTTTGTGACTTCTGGAAAGCCCAGAAACGTCCCTGTTTTTTGATTCTCGGGGGAGGTAATTCTTGTCACTTCCCATGGAGGATGTTGCATCCTAAGGCAGTGTGCTTTGAAAAACTCTTTGATAAACCTCCTCTCTGAATGCTAAATAGTAGAAGATAGCAGAGTCGCTGGATTCTGGGAGATATTTTGAAAAAATGAGGAAAGGCTAGGAAAGTTGCTTGTAATGACTCAACAGTTATTGGGCACTGGGTATGCCTTGCCGGAACCCCTGAGAGGAGGCCAGGCACTGTTTCTTCACCTCTCAAAATGGCCAAATGGCCAGAGTATTTGATGTTAATGCAGGGGAGTACATTATTTGTGCATTCCAGGATGATATCAATAATAGAACACGGTACCAATTTCTCATAAGAATCCTTTGAGGAGGTTGGTGTTTTGATTCAGAGTGATTTTGGCCTTCCATACACGTGAGAATTTTATGGAGGAAGCAGGGCTGCATTATAACTTTCATGGGCCCTAGGCATTTTCGCCTTCGTCAACCCCTTTCTCCATAAAAAGATATTTAAAATTACATTTCTCCACTGCCTTAATATGAAGGCAAATATATTGCTTTTGTATATTAAAACATTCTCTCTAACCTAAAAGTTTATTTCTTTTGATTTTCAAAGAACTTAGAGCTTTTTCGTGGGTGCCTAAAAGTATTGTGTGCCTTATAATATTGAGCCTAGTGTGTCCAGTGGATAAGTTGGCTCTGGGAGGAAAGCTTTGTTCAAGTCGATATTTTTAAAAATCTAAATGTATGAATTCCAATATTTTGAGGAAAAAGGCCTTGTCTTAAAGATGAATATCTTTATCTGAAAAAAAGTAGAAATTTGTAACATAATCCTAATTGATTACTGTGGATTCCGAATTTGTAGTTATACGTCAGGAATAACATGGTCCACCTGGACCACAGAGCCCTCGTTGCTTTGACTGTTTCACCTTAACGCAAGAGCCATCCTTTTTTTTTTTTTTCTTCTTGTTGCCCAGGCTGGAGTGCAATGGCACAATCTCAGCTCACTGCAACCTCCACCTCCCGGGTTCAAGCGATTCTCCTGCCTCAGCCTCCCGAGTAGCTGGGATTACAGGCATGTGCCACCATACCTGGCTAATTTTTGTATTTTTAGTAGAGATGGGATCTGGAACTCCTGACCTCAGGTGATCCTCCCGCCTCGGCTTCCAAAAGTGTTGAGATTACAGACATGAGCCACTGTGCCCGGCCAAGGCATCCTTTTTAAGGACAGTGTTTCCACATAGCATTTCAGATTGTCTCATTTTTTAAAAACTCAATATAGTCACCATAATTTAATTATTTTTATGTGAATCAAGGCAAGGCTAGTGAATGATGACTTGAGTGCTATGTGTGTATAATAATAAATTTGTTCTCATATGTTTTTGAAGTTTATTAAATTTCAAGTAGTCCTTTAATTCTGTTCTTCAGTTGTGCTAAAACGCCTGGTCTATGCATTCTGTCACTCTTCCAGATGTTCCTTCTAAGCCTCCAGCACCTCCTCCTCATCTTCATTCAGAAACAAATTTCCAAATCACGTCTACCATCTACACACTCCCAGCATCTGTGCCCACATACTCCACCTTATTGCCTGTCACTGTAAGTGAAAAACTACTACTGTTATCCCAGCTAAAGCGTTCACCTGTGTGCAACATCACAGTCCCACTGGTCTATTAGAGGTTGCGCCAGGAATTCTACCTGCCTGTCTCCTAAATGAACCATTCTTTCATTCCTTCTAGCACAAAAACCTGCTGTTCTTTTCCCTGACTTACATTCACCCAGTTCTTCTACCAGTTACTGCCACATTCCTTTACTACAATTTGCAGCAAATCTCAGAAAAGCTATCACATTGCTTCTGATTTCTCTCCCCCATTTTCTCATAAACACAATCCAATCAGACTTTCACATATACCCCTCCACATAATTGCTCTTGCGAAGGTCACCAGTGATTACTATGTTGCTACATCATAATTGTCCATTCTCAGTTCTCTTAATGACCCATCAGCAACATTTGAAACAGTTAATCACTCCCTCCTCTTTGACACACTTTCTTCATTTAGATTCCATTCTACCATACACTTGTGGCTTTCCTCCCACTGCACAGGTCATTCCTTTCTTTTTTTTTTTTTTTTTTTTTTTTCTGTTTACAGTTATTTGACCCTTCTGGTCTTATGGTCCCTCTTTCCATACTCCTTTACTGCTTTCTCTTCTTCACTCCAAGCTCTTAATAGGAAAGTGACCCAGGGCTCAATTCTAGATATTCTTTTCTTTCTACATTTATTCCAAACTGGGGATTTTCTCCAGTTCCACAATGTTAAATAGTATGTATATGGCAATGACTCCCAAATCTGCGTCTCGTGTATCAGACCTATCTCATATATACAGCTAACTGATCAGCATATTCACTTATATGTCAAACACCCAAAGTAAACTCAACATCTTGAAGACTGAAATTCTCATCTTCACACACACACACACACACACACACACACACACACACCCTGCTGTTTTTACAGCCTACCCCATCTCAATAGATACTAACTCTCTCTTAGTTTTCAATCCAAAAATGATGTCACTCCTAACCCCTCTGTTTCTACCACACCCCGCATGTCATCCATCAGCAAATTTCAAGACTGCCCACCCCGACACTCTTTCCATCCAGACGGGCTGTAATCGTCTTTCCCATGAGATCTTAAAATGTATTTTAAGTGGTCTCCTTGATTCGGTTCTGCCACATTCCTTTACTACTCTTTGCAGCAAATCTCAGAAGAGCAATTCTTTTAAAACGTAAATTAGATGATGTCATCTTTCCCTCCCAAAACAATGCAATGGCTATTTCACTGAAACCAAGGTCCTTAAAATCACCTCCAAAGCCACACAAGACCCAACTCTCTCCTTAACTCTCTGATGTCTTCTCTTAAGGTTGTAACTTTGCTCCCTTCGTTCCAGGCACAAAGTCCCCCTTGCTCTTCCTAGAATGTGCCAGGCATGCTTCTTCCTGAGATCTTTGCACCAATGGCTTCCTCATGCAGCAGGTATTGGAAAGATTAAATTTCCCAATTTACTTAAGTAATTTTTTTTAAAGTCACTTTCTCAGTGAGCTTTCCTGGATCAGATTATTCAAAGTATTCACAAATGGCCTTGCACTCCTCTACTTTCTATTTTTTTTTACTTTTCATAGTACCTACTATCTTTTAAGATACTACATACTTAAGTTTAATTAGATTCCATCTGTCAATTATTGCTTTTGTTGCAATTGCTAGAGGCATCCTTGTCATGAAATCTTTGCCAGTTCTTACGTCCAGAATGATATTGCCTAGGTTGCCTTCCAGGGATTTTATAGTTTTGGGTTTTACATTCAAGTCTTTAGTCCATATTCAGTTGATTTTTGTGTGTGGTGTAAGGAAGGGGTCCAGTTTCAATCTTCTGATGTGACTAGCCAGTTATCCTAGCACCATTTACACCATGGAATACTATGCAACCATAAAAAGGAATGAGATCATATAAGCCCTTTGCAGGATCATGGATGGAGCTAGAGGCCATCATCCTTAGCAAACTAAGACGGGAACAAAAAGCCAAATACCACATTTTCTCACTTATAAGTGGGAGCCAAACAATGAGAACATATGAACACAAAAAAGGGGAACAACAGACACTGGGGTCTACCTCAGGGTGGAGAGTGGGAGGAGCGAGGAGCAGAAAAAAGAACTACTGGGTACTAGGCTTAGTATCTGGGTGATGGAGAAATCTGTACAACAAACCCCAGTGATACAAGTTTACTCAAACAAGAAACCTGCACATGTACCCCTAAACCTGAAATAAAAGTTTTTAAAAAATAATTAAACCCATTATATCCAAGTGCTTACCGTAGATAAGGCACCCTATCACCGTAAAAAAGGTGTTACATACTTAGACATCATGTTAACTGTTTATTGTCTATTTATCTCAGCCGAAATAGAAGCTCTGTAAGGGCTTGACCTAGTTTGTTTGCTGATACATTTCAAGCCCTTAGAACCGGGCTTAGCATTTAGTACGCATCAATAATATTGGTGAAATGAGTGAATTGATGTACTAGTGAATAAGGTTCTTTGCTTTTGTTCTCGTGGTCCAGGGTCCCATTCTTTTAGGGTCTATGTCTCTTCTCATGTATTCCCGGCTCCCATATAGTAGGCTGTCTTTCTGCTCCTGGTATCCTTCATTTATGCTGTGAGATAATAACATAACAATGTATGTTAAGAATGAATATTCATTACAGGAAAAAGGACCTGAAAATTTCTCCTACTGGTTCTGCTGCTGTTTCTACTACAATTATTACTCTGCACAATTTTCTAAAATATTTTATTCAGGACCCCCATTCTGGTTACACTGTTAAGTGTTTTCTAGTCATAGATAACTTTTATCTCGATAGGCTTATGAGGATAGGTATTATTAAGCATGTTTCATAAATGAGAAAACTGGAGATTGGGAGTGGAAGTTTAATTAGGGTGCACACTATCAAACCATAAGTAGTGGAATAGGAATTCAAACTCTGGGCTACTCATTTCTAAAATATTCTTAACCACAGATATACACAGTCTCTCACCTAGGGAACAAAATGCATGGGTTTCCTGGCAGTATATCAGTCATATTGTGATTTGGTTACGTGTACTTTTGCTCCATAACTTTAGCCCAAATTGAATGGAACTTGAAAAGACATACAAATGGAGGTATTTCTGTGTAGTGTAATTGAACATATGAACAGGGACATGCTGAGTGATGTGACATAATAGAAAAAATTATGATATCACAAATAATTTAAAGTGTGGAATTAGGATAGACTTATCTGAGGTTTTCATTTTTAAAATTTTTAAATTGATTTTTTTAAAGAAAGTCATAGAAAAGTACAGAGAAGAAAGCGAGCAATGAGTATCACTTGTAACTAATAAGTGTTAATATTTTGTCAGATTTGCCTCAAATCCTCTTTTTTTCCTAATTGCATTCTTCTCCCTCCATCTCCAGAAATAATTGTGATGAAGAATTTGATGGATATTTTTCCAGTCCAAACTTACCTCTTTGCTATGTATGTGTCTATAAACAACATATAGCACTCATTATATCTTTCTTATTGTGTTTTTGTAACTGGACATTCGTAATTTGACATCTATCCCTCTTAAGACCAAGGCTATTATTTCTAATAATTCTCTACTCCTAAAATTGCCATTGCGTGGCAAATGATGGCCGGAGTTAAAGGCCTTAAGTTTTTTTTGTCACTTTTTCAGGAGACTTTTTTCATCTAAACATCTTTTGTAATAAGCAATATATGAACAATATTATTTAGCACATTTGACTCTGTCAACGGTTTTCAGTGGATAGTGTGAAGACCTTTTTAAAAAAATCATAACTCGATGCCTCTGGATATGCTGAAATCCTCATGAAGCTGTTGTCTCTATTATATGTGAATACATCCATCAAGTGTTGATAGTAATGGTTGTAAGGTCCTTTGGTTTATAGCTCTAACCACATTGGGAATGATATATTTTAGTGGAGAATTAGTCTCTGGCATTGCTGAAACTGATTACTTATAGCATCACTCACACCATGTATATAACAAGTGCTGATGGTGTAGTATTTCAGCTGTGATGACATAAGAATTTTTTTTAACTTTATTGAGCCAGCTTCTGCCTTCTATTCTTGAACTCCTTTTTGACTTTGGCTGTGTGTGACTCAACAACTCTCTGTAAGTCAACAGCTGCCAGATGCTAAGTGTAATTAAGGCTTTACATGTATTTGTAACCTACGACATGTGTTTGGAACACAGGAAGCAAGGTGGAAAAGGAAGAAAAAACTCTTGACTCAGTTTCAATTATCCTCTCCCTGTTTAATGGATGCTAACAGGCACTAGGAAGCTATGGTCTTGCCATTTTTTATAAGCTCAATGGCTGGAGGCTTATTATGGTTTTAGACAAGTATCTACATCCTAACTGTAATTGGTGATGAGGCAGTTGATTTAAAAGAATTGTTTTACAAACAAGAGTATATCATTAACATTTCCCCTCAAATATTTGTGGTCTAATATACAGTGGGATTACTTACTGAGGCAAAGAATCTGCTGTACATATATTCACCTGCTGATAGACTGTGATCCATCCATCTCACTAGATGTCAGAATGTAGATGAGTTAATTAACTCTTGAGATCTAGAATAATTCTTCTGTGATAGGAAAGTCAAAGTGTTTTCAAAACATCAAGCACATGATAGAAATAGGCACCTTGATGAGTGCTGTAAATGCAAGTGTCATGTGCCTTTTGGTTAATTTCAGTAATGTTAGCAGCGTCTCTACTGATATATCGTACTTTTTGTATTTTTATGGAAAAGTAAGATATTGCATTACTTAATGGAATAAACATTAAATATATCTAAATATATGCAGCTTAACTAAAACTGCATTTTATTTACATTGTGGCAGAATAAGCTGAAAATAGAACCCCATTTCGTTGCCTATCATTTTGTAGTTTTATACTTACTATTAATAGTAAAGTAATAATAATAGTAAAATGAATAATAATAGCTAATACTGATCGACTTATTGGTGTGTGTGTGTTTGTGACACACACCTACACACATATTTATTGCATGTGACCACAAGATGCAAGTACTGTTATTCTTCCATTTTACAGGTGAGAAAAGGGAAACAGGAGTATTAAATAGCTTGATCAGAACAAAAGCAACAAAATAGTCCTCATAGCAAGTAAGAGAACTCTCCATCCAGGCAGATTTAAAACAAAATAGAAGAAGAAATAAAAATAAGCAAAAGTCAGAAATCTGAGCATTGAATTGTTAGCGCACAGTAGGTTTTCATTGCGAGCAAAGACTGCTACCAGAACTGTAATTGGGAAATGACCTGAGGCTTAGAGCAACAAGGACATGAAACTGAGATTTCTGTAGTAAGCCAGGAAAACTGCACATTGCCAGTGTAGAATCAAATACAAATTTTTAGCAGGCAAGAATCCCAGTTTAGGCCCGTGTGATTTTTGAAAATTAAAATAAACCAACATATCTAACATTAAATATAATGAAGTATGTAAGGACGGGCATGGTGGCTCACGCCTGTAATTCCAGCACTTTGGGAGGCCGAGGCGGGCGGATCACGAGGTCAGGAGATCAAGACCATCCTGGCTAACACGGTGAAACCCCGTCTCTGCCAAAAATACAAAAAATTAACTGGGCATCGTGGTGGACGCCTGTAGTCCCAGCTACTCGGGAGGCTGAGGCAAGAGAATGGTGTGAACCCAGGAGGCGGAGCTTGCAGTAAGCCGAGATTGGGCCATTGTACTCCAGCCTGGGCGACCAAGCAAGACTCCGTCTCAACCAAAAAAAAATTTAAAAAAAGAAAAAGATAAAAGAGAAAAAGAAAACAAACCTTCATAGTTAAGTGTGAGCAAGTCCATAAATAATTGATTTTGACCTTTAAAGTTTTAAAATATTAGAATTTATCATTTACATACTATTAACTATGTACAATAGAAAAACTAAACAACAATTGAAAAGCAATATCAATTTTATAAATGAAGTGCAAATTGTTCAAATTTTAAAAAGTTTAGTACATAACAGTGAATATGAGTTCAAGCACAATTAAAGAAATACATAGTCATAACCAGAAAAATAATCCTAAGAAATTAGCAACAGACTGCACAGAGAGAAAAGAGATAAAAATACAACAGAAGCATTTAGAGAGAAAAAGGGTAGCATAAGATCAACTGAGTTTAATTGGTGAAAAGAATAGAGTATGGAAGTGAATAAATATATAAAAGAGGTAATGACTGAGACTTTTTTTGTATTAAGAAACCATGAATTTACAGAAATAGAGGCACAAAACATATCAAGTAAGATTAGAACTCTAAGTAGACTGGTACAACATACATATTGTAGTACTTAGAACACCACTAAAAAATATGTGAAAAGATAGACAAAAAGCCTAGACAAAATTTAAATGAAAATTTTAAATAATTTACTAACAACAATTAGGCAAAGAAATACAGAGGGAGGAGAAGACAGGGAGCACAAACAGGAAAACATAAATAATAACCCTAAATCCAGTCATATCAATAATTACATTAAATATAAATTGACTATCATACCAATTAAAAGACAGAGATTGTCAGATTACTTAAATAACAGGACCTAATTATATGCTGGCTACAAATGGCATATGTCAAATGTAAAGACAACAGAAAAGTTGAAAGTAAATAAATGGAAATAGATGAATCACACATTTATTGCTTACAATAAAAATAAGAAAGCTGGCTTGACTGCTTTATGTAAGGCAAAATAGACTTTAAGATCACAAGAATTACAAGAGAAAAAGATGAACATTTCAAATTGATAAAAGGGTCAATTTATTCTAGGGATATAAAAGTCTACGTGCCTAATGACATAGTTTTACAGCGAGAAAGAAGGAATACAAGACAAAGCAAAATTAACAAAAAGGAGGAAAGAGAAAAAAAACAAAACTACAGATTTAACTCTTTTCTCAGTAACTGAAAAAATATCTAGACAAAAATACAGGATATAGAGAATTTGAAAAATGTTGTCGACCACCTTGACCTAATAGACATTTATAGGACACTACACACAAGAATTCTCGTATCACATTATTTTTCAAGGAAAAATTCTGCAATATATTCTATATGTCGTACTATAAAATAAATCTCGATAAGTTTCAAGGTGGAAATCCTGGAGAGTTTGTTTTCTGTCCACCAAGCATATAATTTAGAAATCAGTATCAATCAGACAAGTGCCAGATATTTGGAAGTAAAATTACACACTTCTAAGTAACCTATGGATCGAAGAAGTAGATGAGAAATTTAAAACTTTTGGAAATGAATGATTTGCGTGCACAAAACATTCAAATTTTGGGGGTACAGATAAACGGGAAAATATTATAGGTTTGCAAATTTACTTAAGAAATAAAGAAAATATTTCAAATCAGTGGTCTACATTTCTACCCCAAGAACCTAGAAAAGGATGAGAAAAAAAAACTCAAGTAGAAATAAAAAGATAAGAGCAGAAATTAGGGAAATGGAAAATAAACAGTACAATAAATTAAAGCCAACAGCTGTTTGAAAAATCGATAAAATGAAACTCCAGTAAGAATGATCAATTTAAAAAAAGAAAGGATCCCTCATATCAAAAATGAAAGAAAGAATATTGTTATAGATTTACACATATTAAAAAAGTCATAAATGTTTGTGAGATGGACAAATTCCCTGTAAAACACAATTAATATTAGAAAGCATATATTACCTCAAAAGTCTTTATTAGGGTCACCATATACTGATGATGAAATGTTCAATCCATCAGAAAGCTATAATGCTAAACTTATAATAGGTACCTATAACATTAAATAGACATAGAGCAAACATTGACAAAACAGTAGTGAGAAACACCCATCACAGTAAGAAATTTCAATATATATCTTACAATTATAGATAGGACACGCCAACAGCAGATTAGTAGTAATGCATAAAATGTATAGCATGAAATGCTTATAATAAGAAGAATGGCTGAACATTAAAGACAAATGATCAAATTTTGAAGGTATAGAAAACAATTGAATGAACTCAAAGGAAGAAATAATTTGTATACATAAGCATAGAAATTGATAAACTAAAAAACATAGGCAGACAGTAGGTAGAGTCAAAAAAACAAATTTTTTTCTTTTGAAAGAAAAAAATTTCACTAGTGAAACCAATTCAGTTAAAAAAAAAAGGCACAAATAAATATTATGAGGAATGAAAATAAAGACAATATTCTACAAATCTAGCAGAAATTTTTAAAAAGCCTAAACAATACATGGATAACCTATTGTCTTTATGTCAACCTATTTGAAAGCATAAATGAAATGGGCACATTCCTAGAAAATTTATTGTTCCTAAATTTTCTAAATCAACTCACGACAAAATAGAAAATAGTAATAATTCTATGTAAAGAAATAAAGCAAGTTTCTTCCTCTGTAGACTGATGATCATCATAATAGCTACATTTGTTTTGCGGTTATTCTGATGCAGGCAACAATCTAAGCATTTTCCACTGCTTTATGTCATTCAGTACCCCTCCGCCCTGTGAAAGTAGGTGCTATTTTTATGTCCCTTTTATAAATGAGTAAATGAAGTTAGCAGAAGTAATTAATTCTAAGACTATCTGGTCAAAAAGTATTTTTAAAACAGACATTCAAACTCCTGATTTTCTTACCCTTAGGCTATATGGTGACTGTTTTGTAGGGCTGCTTTTTTAATTAAAAGGGAAAACTATATAAAAGCATTTAGGACAGTGCGTGACACATTTTGAAGCCCTCAGTAAATGTAAACTAATCCAGTAGCCTTGCAGCTAACTCACTACTGTCCTCTTTCCCTCTCTCTCTCTGATGAAAAAAATTGTTTAGGGAGGCAGAGTCTCATATAGTCAGGTGAATATACATGTTTGTAATGCTCTCACATAGGATAACTGATTGGTATAGTTTTTAATACTGAAATTGATTTTTTATTTTGTTAGAATTTTCATCAGCAGAAAACCATCTCCAACTAGCCAGGCTCCTGGACATTCCATTTTTATTTATGAACTGCCAGTTTTTTAGCAGAACCTTTTTGTTGTGGCTGATTTTGGGTTTTCCAAATTGGGCTTTGTTCAGATTGGAATGGGAAAATGCCACCACATCAGAGGAGAATGCCACCTTCGCCTTTTTCTTTGTAAGTTATAAGCTTACAGGAAAACCTAGGATACCGGAAACTCTTCTGTCTTCACTAGCCATCTTGGTGTTTCCAAGATTTAGAATGTGTTTATTAACATTGGAATGATTCTAGTTACAAATTGTAAATGTTCGGACACATCAGAAGATATTTATATAGATTAAAATAATGAGTCTAAAAGTTTACAAACATCAAAATATCAATCTCTTAGGTGTCATACATTAAAAAATGTAATTCTTAAAGTGCACTTCTGAAATACAAATATTTGGCTTAAACTTTTATGAATAATAATGCATGTACACTTACTCTGTTGTTTTAAGCCAGAGGATTTTGGGTGAACAGTTTTATCAACATTTGGGAAAATATCTAAATATGTAAAAACAGATGAACTTTAAAAGGGCATTAAAAGAGAGTTTATGTGAAGGCTTTTAGGATATACAAGCATAAAACATTAGTATTCATAAATAGTTCCTTCGGTGCCTTCCAAAATGGTGATTATTGAATATGTAAATATGTAGGCTTTTATATTTGTATAAAAATAATATTTTAGATGATAATGGTTTTAAACTGATTATTTTATATGGCTCACACATATCTACAACTGGTCAACATTTAAATATAACATATTTAAACTAAATGTGAGATAACAATTTGGCATTTCATTTTGATTTGTCAAACAGAAATGAAATTATATTTTATCACTTATAACTGCTACATTTTTCTTGATAACATTTTATGGGCAAAAGCTTAAGGCATCATGTCAAATTACTTCAATTTCTTTGATAAAAAGTACTATAACATTATAATATCTATCTTTTTCTTAAATATCTGCTAGAAAAAATTGTACTCCATATTCATTCTTGACTTTAAAATGTACGCTCTAACATTTGCACAAGAAAAATGACCCATGTTTGTTTACAAGGGATTCTCTTTGTTTTAGGATGAATGATTTTAGAAAAATGCCGCTTAAAAAAGGAATCAATGTTCAAAAGAACGAATATTTCAAATTAAATAGTAAAAATAATTTATTGCAACTGTATCTTGAAAAAAAAACCTAATTATCAAAACTATATTTCAGTTTATGTTTAATTTCATTTACTATTAGAACTATGCATATTTTGCATAGTTCAGTTTAAATTTAATATTATTCACTATTTGAATGATGCAATTTTTTTCAAAATGATAAAGGATAACGGTTTGGGGGTGGGGCGTATATATTCATATTACGGCAAAATTGTTTGATTGTACCACATTATATCCTTCCGTTTAGGCTTGCATTTTGCAGCAGGATCATAGAGAGTCATTTTTTTCCAAAAAATACTTGATGAGTTCACTAATTTTCTTCAGGGCTTCTCATTAACCTTTTATTTAAATAATTATCAAGTTGAGGTTTTCTTGGTACGTGGTATGACCAATGATTTTTTTTTTACTATATCCTGGCCAATTGAAATATTACGTTATGAAACCCTGGATCGTATTTAAATCTTCTGTTATAGTAAGCCTCTTCTGACACTGAGCCAATGGGAATAGTGGGATACTGGGTCTTGACAGCCAGGTGGATGTAAAGGTCCATTGTGTGTACTTTGACAAGGTGGGGAAGGGGGTGCAGTGAAAGAGCGCTGCTTCGTCGCGGCAGGACAGAGTTGAGTTTTGAGAACACTCCCCGACCCCCACCCCAGGCCTCTGCCGATGACAGCCTTGTTGAGAGAGTTACCTCCTTACCGTGGTGGTGAAATTGTATTTAACATTTAGCCTTCTCTGCCCCCAGCAAGGAGAGGGAGGGCTGGGGATAAAAGTCCAGGATCCCCGCGCTGGTCTCCTCGGACAACACTTGGTCTTTAAAAATTTTACCCCTGTGTGTTTGGAGAAGTGTAGGGATGGGGCTCCTTGCTACCAGCAGGCTGTACTTGGGGCTTGTTTTGTCCGCTGCCATTTCCAATTTGCAGGTTTCTCTAGCACCAGGTTTGGAACGTATGAGGCAAAAATAAACCCCACGGAACTCGCCACCATGTAGTTCCTGAGGCTCCAGCCCCCTGTTAAATCTACCGTGTCCTCTCCCATTTTTCAGAAACAGCTTATGTGGTTTTTGTATGTAATGTCCAGGGGTTTTAGCTGTACTTAGTGGGAAAAGTAGAAAAGGGGAACACTAAATCTTGGTCCAGAACCAGATGTCTGTCAGATCCGATTTTGAAGTTCCTGTCATCGTGACCACAGTATTTCTATCTTGTTAACTGGCTTAATTCTGTTAAATTTTGGTTATTCTGTGGCCTTTTTTGTGAACTAAATTTTTTTTGCATAGTTTTTCTTGACTTCATGAAAATCTGCAACTTCCCAAGCTTTACAATCTAATTATAGATGGGCACCATATTACTTTCTGCTATCAGCAAGTAATTAATTACTTAAACGTTGATATGGTAGTTGATATGAGAAGAGATACTAGGAGAAAGTGGGCAGGGATGGGTAGGGATTAATTTTGTAAGTGGTCATTCGTGACTATTTTCATGTTATTACAACTTTTATTTCTCTGTATAAAATGTCTTCTCTTAAATTCAGGGTACTTGCATAATAAACATTTAGACAATGGAAGTTTTCTGTATTGCATACAGTTAACTTTTATCTTCTTGCCCTTGTAGTATAAAATCTGTTCCAATGCTGGCATTTTCAGTGCTATTTGTATATCCTGGTATTACCATGACATGATAATTCTGACTTAACTACATATGTGCTTTTCCTAGTTAAAGGTTATTTCAAAGTTGGTAAAAACTTAGAAAATAAAGCCATGATCACAATGCATAGACATATCTCTCCTTAAAATTGCATCCCAAATAGAATTAGTGGGTCAAAGGATGACTCTTGAATTCTGTTGCAAAATTTCTCTCTAAAAAAGGCATGGAGGCCGGGCGCGGTGGCTCACGCCTGTAATCCCAGCACTTTGGGAAGCTGAGGTGGGTAGATCATGAGGTCAGGAGATAGAGACCATCCTGGCTAACACGATGAAACCCCGTCTCTACTAAAAATACAAAACATTAGCTGGGTGTGGTGGCGGGCGCCTGTAGTCCCAGCTACTCGGGAGGCTGAGGCAAGAGAATGGCGTGAACTCGGGAGTTGGAGCTTGCCGTGAGCCAAGATAACGCCATTGCACTCCAGCCTGGGCGACAGAGCGAGACTCCGTCTCAAAAAAAAAAAAAAAAAAAAAAAAAAAGGCATGGAGAGGATCTGGATTATACACTGTGGTTACGATCAAGAAAAGACAATTTAACGTCCGAGATATTTATCAAGAGAGTTGTTTTAAGACTTGTGTTCCCCTCTTTTGATCACTGAACAGTTTTTAGACGTTAACATTCTTTCCCAACCTTAAATTACACTAAAATTGCTTTATGTAAATATTATAGATTGCATGTAATCACTTATCTATAAAAATATTGATTCTGGCCTCGATAATGTACCATGGGGCCACACTGGGTGAGTTATTGGCAACAGCCATAGAGCACATACCTGAAATAAATGTATTGGCACATCATCTATTTGCACTTTAATCAGTGATATCAGGAGACTGGAGGCAGATAGAAGATAAATAATACATATGTATTCCATGAATACTGATATATTGTGCCTCCTTGTTATCTTTCTGAAAGATAGTAAAGAAGAAATGAAGGGTTCATGGCTTTCCACTAGAAATCTTAGCTTGGAGAATCACACAATGAGTAGTTTCTCTCTTTCATTCAAAGCTGCCACGGAGCTTACTAAAAACATAATTATGCAAGATGAATTAGAGCAAAATCAGTCTTCCATCGATGAGCAAAGTAAGTGCAAAATGGTAAGTTGAGCTAGTATTAAAAATGCTTCCATACGAATTTACATTCTGAGAAGTCTGTATAGAATGCAGGGCTTCTTGCTGTAAGATAAAATACATGGAAAACAATGGTTGGAAATCAATCCATATAGAGGAATATTTGGGAAAACTGGGTATGGTATGAGCAAACTGAAGTAGGTATGTGTGATAGCTTCTCAATAGAGTAAATCCCCAGCCCTTTGGAGTGTTCACCCCAAACTAGATGAACAGCTGGTGAACAGGCTGTGAAGGCATGAGGCTTGCACCACTAGGTGACCTCCCTGGCTCACTGTTCTTTTTTTTTCTTTCTTTTTTTTTTGAGATGGAGTTTCACTCTTGTTGCTCAGGCTCAGGCTGGAGTACAATGGTGCAACTTCAGCTCACCGCAACCTCCACCTCCCGGGTTCAAGCGACTCTCCTGCCTCAGCCTCCCGAGTAGCTGCGATAACAGCCATGCGCCACCACGCCTGGCTAATTTTATATTTTTAGTAGAAATGGGGTTTATCCATGTTGGTCAGGCTGGTCTTGAACTCTTGACCTCAGGTGATCTGCCTGCCTTGGCCTCCCAAAGTGCTAGGATTACAGGAGTGAACCACTGCGCCCAGCCTGTTCTTTTCCTATGTAATATTTATCAGTATATGGATTGCACTTTGTTTATGTGATTCTTTGATTAATGCCTTTTTCCCTGATTAGACTGTAAATGTCATGGACTATATTTTTATAATGCACACTGTTATACCCCTGATGCCTCGCACAGTACCAGGAACAATAAATATTTGTTGAATGATTTAATAACTGGATAGACCCATTTTTTTTCTTTCTCCTGAGTATATGGCTCACCAGCTTCATATGTTAAGCCAGCATACCTGGAAAAAGCTTGGTCCAGAACCTGTCCCGGGTATTAATACTTAAAATGAGGTTCCTATTCTTTGAGTCAGTGGAGAGTAGAAAGACACCAAACTAGGAATTGTGGGGAAATGGTGGCACTGGCAAGGAATGAACCTGTTGGAAGGTGAAGATGAAAAGGTAATTTTTAAAAAAAGTCAATCGTGATTTCAGAGGAAAATCTTCCTTTCTATATACCAATGTAAACATACCCATTTACCTTTTCCTGGCAAATTCAGCACAGAGCTTCCAATGTTCTTTACAAGGCTGTTCCTTTGTGGCTCGGGGCCTATAAGCTTGAAGTTGAAACTCTTAAAGTGCACTTTTTCTTTTCTAACATTTGTGGTTACTTTTTAAATGTATGCAAATCTTACTTGATTCGTGAAGATCTCAAGTTTGTTTTCTCATAAAAATAAGATTTCATTTTCTTATCAAGTAATTTTAACTAAAGAAGGGGCACTGTGTGTATTCCATGTTCTCCCATGGCCTCAGCCCACTGTTACCTCTGGAACCCAGGCCAAAAACCACATGCAATGCTCTTCAGAGCCTCCTGTCCTCATACAACTGTTTCTTCTTACCCGAGGAGGTCTTTGAAACTAGTTCTAGACAATGAGATGTGGGAAAACCATGTTAAAAGTTGTCTTAATACACACCTAATCCGTTTTAAATGGGATTATGTAGCTACAAATCCTCACATGCGGAATAAAAATATGTGTGTTTTAGTTTGGGTTTTCATTTATTGTGGGAAAATGAGGCAACATATCTTACGACTCTGTCCAGAAGGAACTTGATTTCTAAGGACAAGATGGAAGAATATTAATATAAAATGACTTTTTTTCAATGACTTAAGGATGAGAAAAGCAACAATAGAAAGATCTTGTAACATTATGTATACACACATACACACACACCCAGTAACTTCATTTTCATAGACTACTGAGACTGAAATATAAATTTTAATGTATAATTATGAGACAGTACCAAGGATGCAAACTGGAACAGAATACACTGGGCAGAGAATTTCAGAGAGCATGATAAACTGTACCCAGGGAATAAACAGCAGCACTTAGCAGTGTGCTGATGGCAGAGAGGACTTCCCTCTTCACTGCACAGGTAGTGGGTAATCACCCCATGCTGACAGGAACCTGCACTTGGGTTAGCTCTCCAATGAATAAGTTTCATTCTGAAGAGACAATTATGGATAGAATTGGGCTTGATTCCATTTACACAACCAAATTAGGCTGGGAAAGCTCAGTGTGCAGTGAAGACAAGAAAAAAACTCAGAATAAAAAGACATATGTCTATTACCAATTAAAATCCCACTAGGTTAATGTGAACTAAACGGTGGCTTGGTGCTTTGTAAAATAAAAGGTAAAAAATGATATCGAGTATGTAGGCTACCATAGAGTGTCAAGTTACATCAAGAGTTTAGAGACGTGAATGATAAGGAATGATCTTAATGTAATAGATATACGTAGTGTGGGTAAACTCCCAGCTTTGGTGTTATTTATGAGGTTTTCTCCACTCACAGCAGAGAAGTGCATTTCTTCACTGCATTTTTTTCATTGTCATAAATTGGTTAAAGACAAAAAAAAATCAGCATTATACATCAGTAAGCAGAATGGACCACATGATTCTATCTATTTTGCATTGAAACCTTAAAATATCTTTTAAGGAGCCAAATAGTAAAGCACACAAATAAATAAACTGCACAAAAATGTTGCCAGGTTTGCTTTTGCTGGAGACTGCTGACACTATAGAAGCAGCACAAGTTGGGGGTCTGCAGGTACAGAGGTGAATCTGGATCTGCTGTGTGCCCAGATGTGACCTTGGACGTGGTGTTTAACCTCTCTTTGTAAGAAGTGGTGATGTCAACAGCTAAAATGCTGGGCTATGATGGTATTTAAATGGCATAAAGCCTAAAGGTATCTGGCCCGTTTTCTGACACCTAATAACACACGTGTTGATAGAACATGACAACGTGTTCAATAAAAACCTATTCTCCTTGCTCCCTGTCAGATCATGAGTTCACCGCTTATAGGTCCCCATGTGCACACATTCACTTTCCATAAGTGAAGCCAACTTGTGGCTTTAAATTGTGTTAGCAAAGAGAGATTCTTTGATACCATTTAAAAACCAAAGGACTAGCTCTTCATCCTTAGGATGCTGATTTCATTGACACGTTACATATACATACCTAACATAACCTCATTTCTGCCAACGATGGACCACATATACAACATTGGTCTTGTAGGGTTGTAATACTGTATTTTTAGTGTATCTTTTCTATGTTTAAATAAAAAAATACTTGTCACTATGTTACTTTGCCTACGGTATTCAGTACAGTAACATGCTGTGCAGGTTTGTAGTGTAAGAGCAGTAGGCTAAACCTAAGCCTAGGTGTGTAATAGGCTAGACCATCTAGGTTTGTGTAAGTCACTCTGATGTTCTCAGAGCAAACATCACCTAAGGACGCATTGCTCAGAATGTATCCCTCTCTTTAAGCAACGCGTGATAGCATTTATTAAAAACGACTAGTTTGTCACATGTTATATGAGGCACACAATCACCCTGAGAAGATTTTAAGAGATTAATGCCCAGATATTATAGATGAGAAAATTGGGGTTCGTGGAGTTATTGCCATAAATGAGACTTGTCAGTGGAAAGCTAGGACGGGCACCCGGGTCTTCTAGCTGCCACTCATATTTATTAGAGGGTTAAAGCTGTAAGACCTGAACCTTAATCTGATCCCTGCATAGGGATCAGATCCAGGTATTGGCGACCATCAAGATGCATGGCCTTGGATAAGTGCCTTAAATCCTCTGGTCCCCAGTTTCCTCATCTACAAAAGGATTGCAGTAATATTATCATCTTCATAAAGTTGCAAAACATTAAAAAATATAAAATAAAAGTTGCAAAATAAAAGGTGCACAAGTAAGCACTTGGTGTATATTAGCTATTTTGATACGTTCAGGGTTTTTTCAGCTATATGGAGCTACCTAGACAACAGTGTCAACATGCCTAAACTCTGAAATAAAATCTGAGCATTTTGTCCTATAATCGATATTTACCTTCTCTCTTTTGTTTTTCAAAGGTATCCCACTGTCCTGAATACTCTTGTCCAAGATCTGTTTCTGTACACCATGGTGAATTTGAGTATCTGTCAGATGGGAAAAGTGGCTGCTTTTTTGTAAGAATAGATTTTAACTTTGTAAAGCATCTCACAAATTTTAATCAGCTTCTCTGTCACTGTCGCCCTAGGAACCAACTTCACCCTTGCCGAACTGGGCATCTGTGAGCCCTCCCCACACCGAAGCGGTTACTGCTCCGACATGGGGATCCTTCACCAGGGCTACTCCCTTAGCACAGGGTCTGACGCTGACTCTGACACCGAGGGAGGGATGTCTCCAGAACACGCCATCAGACTGTGGGGGAGAGGGATAAAATCCAGGCGCAGTTCCGGCCTGTCCAGTCGTGAAAACTCGGCCCTTACCCTGACTGACTCTGACAATGAAAACAAATCAGATGATGAGAACGGTAGGCCTGCATCTTAAATACCTTTTAATGTTCTGTGTACTGCACCACGTGGGGCTTTGAATGTTTTTGTTTTTTAATGAAGAGGCGTCATAAAACCATTCATTTTCTTTGAAATCGACCTTGTCTACCCAGTGTGAGCTGCGGGGGCGGGAAATAAACCAGCAACCCTCCAGCACACAAGAAATGAAAAGAGAATTTTAAAATCACATTCTGATAACACAGCATTCAGGTGTAGTCCGTTGGTCTTATTAGCAAGTAAATTACATTGCAAAAGAGGCAGCTTGATAAACTATGAGCTATACCTAGAAAATGTCCTCTCTCCACAAGTTTCTAGGTCTTTGTATTGATTTCCCCTTCCCAGTAAATGGAAACCTGGGTTATTTTTTTTCATGAAGATCTCTTAAGAATCCCACCTTATCTTAGACTTTCATTTCCAGGCGGCAATGCCTCATATCCGTATTGAAGATCAAACTTAGAACAGATGCTCTGGAGCTTAATAATGACAAATAGGAAGAGACTTGTCTTCAAAAAAAGAATTCTTTATATGTTTTCCTTTCCCTTGGCACCTGTGTAGGTTAATGGTTTCCCCCATCTTCTGTCACAAATCACTATTGCCTATCCATCAGCTTTCTAGGTGGGTTTTAATGAAACTTGGAAAATTAAATCCTTCCGATCATTAAGCAGTAAGTATAGAGAAGCCTAAGCAAGTCATTAAAGAGATAAGGTGCTTTTTTGTGGGTTTCTGAGCAATTCCGAAGTGCGTTTAGTCAAAAACATTTTTTTAAAAAGATAAATTGCATTAGGTTACAGCTGATTTAAGAAGAAAACATCAAATGCTATGTGGTTTGTTATGAAGAGATTGCATGTTTGCTAAAAGAATTACCATTACCATTAAAATGTTTACAAATAGATCAGTTAAGAATGTTTATATAAAATATTATAAACTTCTGCCAGAGTAGCTTTAAATATTTCATTTAAAAAAGAAAAAGGAAATTTGCAGGCGGACAGCTTGTTGTGAATGCAAAAGCATAGCTAAATATCATTTAATCTCAAAACTGTGTTGAAAATACATCATTTCCTGGGTAAGTCGCACATACTCAAAAAGATGTCACTTTTTTGCATTTAAATTTATGTTTAATTTTGAAATAATTTATTCTACAGTGGGGACAAGGGGATGTGTCTTACTTATGCCTCCGTTCATGTAGCTAATCAAGGTGTACTCTCAAGGAAAAATCTGCACTTGACTCCTTTTGAATTTTAACAAAATTCTGACACTTGGCACATTTGACACTCTGAGGTGCTTATTTAATAGGAAATTACTTTTAGAAGTTTCCATAAAAGCATACGTTGAATCCATTTACTGATGTCCTTTTTCAACTCCATTGTGTGTGTCAGATACTATTTAAATGAAGGCAATTTGATTGCCTAATAAATAAAATCACTTGTAATCCAAGAATTTGTGGCACATTTTAAATAAGGAATTTTAGCAAGTCCCTCATAATTGGTATTCTTATACCTATAGAGGGAACCATCTATACAGAGTTATTGATACATATTTATAGACCTGCACCTTCTCCCATTTAAGGTATATGCATCTTAAAAACTCATCTAATAAGGGACTGTTTCCGGTGAAGCCAAGGGCACAAAAATGGTTGCCATGAATTTACCTAGAAGAGTTATGGATGAAAAAAATCTGAAATTAATCATATATTTGATAGACCAATAGTAGTTTCATTTTATTCAGTATTATTTGAAACATCATATTTGAATAATTTTTACTTTCTGCGAGTCTATATAAATCCCTGCATACTGATAAGAAATAAACCCTTAGATACAGTGTCCTGATTCTTTCCTATAGTGCTAGTTGCAATGCAGTCAGAATTACATAAAGAGAAATGTTCTTAGAAGCACTAAGCAACTCTGTATGTGAGTGTGGCTGGTAGGAGGTATTGAAGCCAGTGTTCAAACTAGGTGAGAGATGGTTATTTTAAAATATACAGGTAGAATGTCTTTGTTTTTCTTTTTAAAACATTTTTTCAATATTTTACATATTCAAAAGAGGTACATAATGTATCTTCCGTTCTCATTCTTGGCCAGAAATAAAAATAAGAAATTTTACACATCACATCATAAACTCTTTAAGCAAATAAAAATTGAAGTATGAGCAACTCTGCAGGCAGAGGTGTTAACTTCAGTAAACTTCTTGCTCTTTCTCTCTGACGAATTCTGTTTAGCTCACAAAGAAATCAATGCTTTTTCACATCACTGATTTTATGAAGTTTGGGAATGTATTATCATATAGATTGACAGTTGCCCCACTGGTTCCACACCACGGCATGGACACTTACAAAGCCATCATTAATTTCTCACACTTGTACCCAGCGATGGCTTCCTCCATAATAAACACTGTGTCCTTCAGAACCAAATCAATAACCTTTTAGGTATGCCTTTCTTGAAGAGGAAGTAACAGGAATCTATACCTTGAGAAAGAAGCTCTCCAATTTAATTTTAGGTTTTAAAGATACATGGTCATAAAATGAATCTTTTCTGTGGGATTCCATATGTTTTAATTTCATGTCTTGGTGGGATTTTGGGATACATGGATTTTTCACCGTGTTTATTTAAAAATCTCCCTTAAAAAATTCCAGTTGTGATTTTGCTAAGCATAGTTAATGAGTGAAGACAGATCTCAGAAACCAACTTCCTTTTTGGTAATATGAAGTGCATATTCAGTCTGCAAAGTCATATAGTAAAATCTTTAACTTTGCCAACAGTTCTCCCTAGATCAATGTTGATCGTGCTTCCTACGTGCTGCTGTGACAAAAATGACTCATTGGATAATTTGACAGTCCCATCAAACAGATGATCCTGTCTTTCTTTGCTTTCTTTTGTTTTTGGTAATAGAGACACCATAGTGCTTCATCCTGTACTCACTGATTTAGCCTCTGCATTAACATTGTACTGCCTTGGATTGGGTTGCTTCAAATCGATAAAACTCTCCGATTCATGTTATCTTTTCAGGTTCGTTAATCCTATCTTGAAGTCAATTATGATTTGGCTAGAAATGGCAATGAGAGTTGAGAACAGCCCGGCCAAGTTTTTGCTGCTGTGAGATTTGAAAGGGCTTTCCTAGTAACTTTAAATTAGAATCCATACTTTCGTTCGGTAATCAATGTCCCACTTAAAATATGTCCTCTCTAAGGCCATTTGTATTATCTGAGTTATGGAGAAAAAGGGGCAGTCACTAATACACAAGAATAACTAATTGCCTCTTTAAAGATGCAAAGTAGCACAAACTGTAAAAATCTAGTCTATGTTCTCTTGACTCCCTTAGGCGATCTCTTCACCTTGGGACTTAAAAATTTCCTTGTTTTTTTTTTTTTCTTCCAGCAGGATTCTAGTTTCAGTTATTTCACTGGAAATCCAGAAAGGGAAAAAACAAAAACAAAAACAAAAAACAAAAAACAAAATAAAGTTGATATGAAATAGGAAGCCAGAAATGGAAGTAAATGAAATCTGGTGTTGGTTAAACCTTTAAGAAAGTTATTCTTCCCCTCCCCTCTCCATGTCCACCCAAAGTAAAAAAGTATAATGTTCATTTTCATCTGTTGTAATTGGGAAATTTACAATCCTCATAATGTACTTTGAGGCTGTAATATAAATGTTGGGTTAATTCCACTGCATTTCACAAAATGCATTTATAAAACAAGCTGGCTCTGGGCACGTAATGGATTTATGTAAAGTGTATTTGTGAAACACAGATTCTATTAGATTGAGTCCTTTTGGCAAAAGGTCTGTAGCGTATCTGTCTCCTCGGCAGAGTTCCAACACACCCAGGTACTCACTGCTTGTTAACTGAGACATGAGGAATGAAGCCTGAGGGAAGGAAGGATTTTCCTTAGCACCAGGGACAATGTCCTTAGATTGTTACTGCCAACCAAGTTGCATTCATTTGTCATTTAAGGTGAGTTACTTAAATTTTTCTCCTTTCTCTCCAGAAAGCGGCTTCTCAATAAATCTAGCATTGGAGCGTTTCTTAAGTAAACACAAACTAAACATGCGAGTGGGATTCTATTTCTACTCCCACTCTATTACTCTTACATGCTCAAATTAACTTTGTATTTTATAACCCACTCTACTCCTTTCTTCTCCCTAATCCCTCACGTAAAATCACTGTGAATGCCTGGAACAGACATAAAAACTTACTACGAGCTCCAGACCTAGCCAAAGGCCCATAATTTTGCTCTTAAGGAAGTGAAAAGTCAGTGGTAAGAATAGTGGAAGAGGTAGCTACAAAAAGCATACATTCATATTTGACTGTGCTTGATGTTGATAAGGGATGATTTCTTTTCCAGCCACATTTTATGAAGCCAATTTCCATGGAACCTAAAGAAAATGGTTGTCTCAATTTCTTAAAACAAAATTTATAAACATACAAAAAAAAAACAAAAACCCAGAACAAAGTTTTAAGCCATTTGGATGACATTGATTTCAATTTGTGTTTTTAAGCTTTATTTTATTTACCTGTACATTTAAAAGAATACCATTATAAAGAAGAATATGAAATGAGTTATCATGGATTTAAAAAAATGAAGGACATAGACACAAAAAATCATAGGTTCTGTCTTTTCCATTCCTAAATGAAAGAATGGTCTCCTTTACCTTTTTCTAATTCAGTTCCCTCAAAGTCCAGGTATTAGAGGCTATAGAGAAAACTTATTTTTAAAAAGTTTATTAATGGGGGGGTCTTAATATATGATTACTATGATGCTAAAACCCAGCTGATAATAACATACAAGCAGAGGCAAAATGTAAGAATATCACATTGTCACATGGCATGATATGGAAGCTACAAGTGAAAGGATTGATGTTCTGCAAATGGACTCGTATGAGACTTTAGAGGTTTACGTTTTTGGCAAATTAAGCAATTCTTACGTTACTGTGAAGTAGAACAGAGTACTTCGAGGAGTGGAGGAGTCTGTGCCTTATTTCAGTACTGCACTTTCCAGATTATAAACTTTAGTGGCATGGTCTTTAGTTATTTATATATTTCTTTCTTTCCTTTGGTGGTTTCTTTCATGTTTGTTAATGCTCCCAGGGGCTATCAAGGAATGGCTCCATTCAATAAATACAAAAAATAAAATGAAGCACTAAGCCTTCCTTTTGGCAAGGGCAGCCTGATTATTACATGTGTAATCTCCAGGCCTTCGGGGAGACATTGGGCTTGGTGGATAATCATTTGGTTTTAAGCTGCTGAGTTCCTGATATCAGTACTTTAACTTCAGTTGAGTTGCTCTTTTTGCTGCGAAGGCAGTAAAATGGTAAGAAGCAAAATGTTTTTGTCCGTTCACGATCGGAATCCTCTTCAGTCAGAAAACTCTTTTTTTGCTTATTGTTCAGTCATTTTTTTAAGTTTAGTTGTTGTCAATGATCAAATTAAATTTATCTAATAGGTGGGAGAGATGTGCCATGCATTGAGAATTAAGGTCATAAATAAGATGAGTTAAAGCTAAGGAAGTTGATAGTATAAATTTTCTACAGACAATTGAATCAGAAGAAGCCTGCTCAGAAAATAATATCAAAGTAAACGGGTTAGAGAAGAATGTATGAGAAGTAACGAGGCACTTCAATTAGCCATTCTGAAACTAAGGCATAGCAGGTAGAAGAAAATTTGAGGTATTAATAATAGATTTGTAAATAGGATAGAAATTCCACGTATGTGGGCATTATGTATATAGGCTTATACGTGAAACTAAAAATGTTACTTGTGATTTAATTTTGAGTATTATTTAAGTGTTAGCTGTAAGAAACTTCTAGAAAATTATTCTTTCCTGCTTTCCGTCAACTTAGTTTGAGGAATGTTAAAGGAGTTTACGGTGTGGCTAAGTGGTTTATGGGATAGTTAAAAACAGAAGTTACGAAGTGCATGTTAGTCTACAGGCTGAATCCAGTTTGAATTGTTTAATTTGATTAGTGCAGTATCAAACATTTTTAGATTAACAACCAACATTTTAAAAGTAAGAGATTTTATATTAGAAATTTTTGTTTTTGGCCATTCTCAAAACATAAGATTCAGTCACACTGGTTCAGGTTTTGGTCGGGACAGATCAGGTTAGAAGCAGTAGCAGTTCTGGATAGATTCCATGTCTTTGAGGTCACCTGATCTTCCTCCAGGCTACACTGTTGTTTAAGGTCTGACTTCGCCTTTGTAGACCCTTGAGTTATCAGCCCTGACCTACATACAATCTTCATGGAAATCAGATATAGAAATTGTGGAAAGCTAGAACTCAGCAATTTTATGGGTTCGTGTATTCAGAGTTAGAATTTTACTTCTTTTGGTAAGTTTGCTCCATCTGCAAAGTGGGTTTAATTTTGCTCTACTAAATTTCTAAAATGGTTTTAAGGCATTTAGATTTAAATGCTTCAGATAAAATTAAATCAAATTACAATCAATTTAATTTGGAAAGTAATAAAATAATTGTATATGTGGGGAGTGAGTTTAAGTGGGTAATGTGTCAACTCCATTTTCCAAAGTAGTAGATGCCCTGAAGTACTGAAAAATTAAGGTCAGAGTATTTGATTTAACACATATTCTTAAATCTATTTTAATGTAACAGTATTTAGGTGGACTATTTGGAAATAGATGGAGGGAAAACCTACTTTGAAAACTTTAGCTACTTCAGCTGATTGAGGAAAACCCCAGGGCTTTTCAGGAGGAAGCCATTTAAAGAGGAGGAAAATGACTTTGTGCTAATTATGTTCAGTTTTGATCCAGCAAATGGTTTATGGGGTCTGTAATAATGAAGTTGGAGACAATAAAGCGAAGGCTAGAAGAGAGACATGCAGTGATAGATGAAGACCTCCAGTATGCCAAGAGAGAAAGACGTGGAGCAATGTTAGCTAATGCTAAGCTGGGAACCAGCGAGTCAGAAACAGTGTTCCACAAACCAGGACTGTTCTTCAACCAGTGGATAAGCAAGATAGCCAAGGAACATTCAGGAGTGACTCTCACTCCCTATCCTCATTTCTTATTTGTGAAGAAGAAAATATAACTGAAATATGAGCATGTTTCCTAAGGAAAAGGGACTGAAATATTTGAGTACGCATTCTTTGAAAAAGAGTAGGTTAAGAGATAACTTATGCAAAGTTATACTATTCTGAGGGGAATCAAAAAGATAAACACCACAGCAGTCTTTCCATCTGTGTTAATCATGAAAAAAGGGGCATGAACTCACAGTGAGAAAGTTAGGCACTGGAGGAGTTTTGGGAAGTATTTTTTGTAGTATGTTATGCAAGAAATAGACTATGACACATTCAATAATCAAAAAGGATCTTTGAAAGGAATTTTTAAAGAAGAAAATTGGTGTTTGAAAGCTACCACACTGTGCTTAGATATGCACATTTTAATATGCACACAAATATAAAGATAAAACTATGTGTTGTTTTATTCAATATTGGTGAAAAATAGAAAAGTACTCTCAGATGAGGAGATGCGTTAATTTGGGGTGGGGGGACTTATTTCTTAAAAGATTTCAAGTAATTGCTAATTGCTCTTCTTTGGACAAAGCCATTGTGTGTGTGTGTGTCTCTTTGTGTGTCTGTGTTGTGTGTGCATGGTGGGGAAGGTGCTTTGTTGGGAAGACGGATGTTATTGAGAGGGATAGAAATCAATAAATATAAATTGACCAAATTCCAGGGAAATGAAGGCCATATACGAAAATACCAAAATGAGAACTGTAGACATTTTGTAGCATATAGTTTTGGGGGGAGAGAGAGAAGAGAAACCTGTGTTGACCTTCTTGGGTCTTGAACTCTATGGGTCATGTTACATCAAGGAGCATGCCCTTTAAAGCCTTAGATCCCTTAAACCAATGATGCTGTCTCACCCATGTAAGTCAGAATCCACGGAAAAACACCCATGTTTTCTCAAGTCCCACGTAAGAACTCTTGCCTCTGGGGAACTCTGAACCAGTTTGAATCTGTCAGAGAAATATTTGACTTGGTGGAGAATCCGCTTTCTTGGCAATATGTCCCTCTTCCTTTTCCAACTTTCGTCTTTCCCCCAACACTTTCCCTCCCCACCCTGCATCCAGCAGGGCCTAATCACCTACTCCATGAGCTAATTTTTTTATTATTTCATTCTATCCTCTTGTTAAAACTAGTGAGATCATGTCTCCAAGATATGGTTTGAACATCATGATAAACTGGTGCAGGATAAAAAAAAATAATAAACTTCCATATAAATTTACCTTCATTTTCACTTGTTCTTTAAAATTTTGACTTTTGAATATGTTTTATGATGCAAGTAATTTATTGGTATATGTATATACACACATACACATGCACACACACAGCGTATGTGAACAGGTTACATAAATACAGAAATGTATACATTGGAGATGTGTCCAAAAGACTTATGTTGATTGTTTTAGACCTTTTATTTCCCAGGAAATTAAGCCTAAGCAACCACTCACTCCTCAAAATATTTGGATAATTCATTATTTTGTGGCAAACTGTTTGGCTGTCTTTGTAATGGTAATGACCATATGTGCTAATGATACCTAACTATGTTATAGTAAAATTCCTATTCTTTTTCTTTTAATTCTGTCTGCTGACTTGCACTTCCTAGACGAAATACTGACTTTGTTGTTTCTTGAAGAAACCAAGCACTCCTATGCATTTACAGAGACATTCCTGTCTAACCTCAATAGGGAGAGAAGAAAATAAACATTATGTATGTTAGCATACTGGTACAGTAAGGGAAGCTTTGAGAAGGTATGGTTTTAATTAGGTTGTAAATAGGGGTCAGGAATTTTGTGTATGGAAATGAGATGATGGATATTCTAAATGAAGAAAAGCCAGAGTGTATGGTGGTTGGAGAATGGGAGGTGAGGTGAAGATGATGATTATTTTTCAGGGAACACTTTCTAGTCTAGAAAAAATTCCAACTCTAGTCAGGATAATTGGAATATACTGATTTGATTGAATAGCAGTAGAAATACATGAATAGATGTGTAGCAATCAGATGACCAACATCTGTGAGCTTCATCTTAAGGAGTTAAGGTCTGATCAAGCAGATAATACAGAACTATTGAAAGTTTATGTGAGCAAAGACTGCAATATTTTAGGAAGCATCTGATTAAAACACACAGATACAGCACGCGCATTCGCGCATACACACACACACACACACACACACACACACACACACACACGTCTGGATGGAAAGTAACAAAGTTAGAAGTGATATCAGAAAGGGAAGCAGTAGTCCAGGTAGAAGGACTCCAGAAACCCTTATACCACAAAGAGTCTACCTACTTCTTGGCATTTCAGTAGGAGAAATTAACCTCTGACTACCATATGAATGCTGAATATTAGTAACTAAGATGATAAAATTCAAAAAGCATATAATTTTATGCTGAATAGCAGGAAAATAGGAGGAGGTACATAATCCTACACTCCTGCAGTACAGGGAGTGTTCCTTACAGTGCAATCTATTCTGCTTACATGTAGAATACACTATTACAACAATTAGACTCCAGTGTTTCTAATATTTAACCAAATGATTAAATAATAAAGTAGCATCAAATATTGCTTTGCACGAGGAAGGAAGTCATAATATTATTTTTAAGGGCACAGTAAGTGTGTTGTAGGTGAACGTTGGCTAGAACTATTCCAGGTTGATTAATAGTTTCTTGAAGATTATTTCTGCTTCTGTATCCTTGCCGCTTCTTCATGAGTCATATTCTCATGCAATTTGTTTAATTGCTTCTGTAACTATAGTTATATCTCCTTTCTCGTCTCTAATCTTTTAGATTTTTATCTCTCATGTTTTTTAATCAGGCTTGAAAGAGATCTATTTTTTTTTCAAGCTTTCTACTTGTCTTTATTTACTTTAGTTTTTCTTTCTCATTACATTCATCTTTATTGTACTTTTTGATTTCCTCATTTTAACTTTTGGAGTATATTGTGGGTTTTTTTAGGTTTATTTTAATTTTTTTTTTTTTTACTTCCATAGGTTATTGGAGAACAGGTGGTGTTTGGTTAAATGAGTGAGTTATTTACTGGTGATTGTGAGATTTTGGTGCACCCATCACCTGAGCAGTATACACTGCATCCTATTTGTAGCATTTTATTCCTCAGCCCCTTCTCACCCTTTCCCCCTGAGTCCCCAAAGTCCATTGTGTCTTTCTTATGCTTTTGCATCCTCATACCTTAGCTCCCACTTATAAGTGAGAACATATGATGTTTGGTTTTCCATCCCTGAGTTACTTCACTTAGAATAATGCTGTGAATGCTATTAATTCATTCCTTTTTATGGCTGAGTAGTATTCCATTATATATATATATACCGTTATATATATATAATCCATTATATATATAATCTGTTATATATATAATCCATTATATATATAATCCATTATATATATAATCTGTTATATATAATCCATTATATATAATCCATTATATATATATAATCCATTATATATAATCCATTATATATATATAATCCATTATATATAATCCATTATATATATATAATCCATTATATATAATCCATTATATATATAATCCATTATATATATAATCCATTATATAATCCATTATATATATAATCCATTATATATAATCCATTATATATATATAATCCATTATATATAATCCATTATATATATAATCCATTATATATATAATCCATTATATATATATAATCCATTATATATATAATCCATTATATATGTATAAAATTATATATATAATCCATTATATATAATCATATATGATCATATATATATATACACATACATATATATATATGTATATATATATATATATGTATATCTCTCACAGTTTCTTTATCCACTCATTGATTGATGAGCGTTTGGGTTGGTTCCACGTTTTTGCAGTTGTGAATTGTGCTTCTATAAACATGCGTGTGCAAGTATCTTTTTCATATAATGACTTACTTTCCTCTGAGTAGATACCCAGTAGTGAAATTACTGGATCAAATGGTAGTTCTACTTTTAGTTCTTCAATGAATATCCACTCTGTTTTCCTTGCTGGCCGTACTAGTTTACATTCCCAACAGCAGTGTAGAAGTGTTCCCTGTTCACTGCATCCATGCCAACATCTATTATTTTTTGATTTTTTGATTATAGCCATTCTTGGGGCAGTAAGGTGGTATCGCATTGTGGTTTTGATTTGCATTTCCCTGATCATTAGTGATGGTGAGCATTTTTTCATATGTTTGTTGGCCATTTGTATATCTTCTTTTGAAAATAATCTATTCTTGTCCTTAGCCTACTTTTTGATGGGATTATTACTTTTTTCTTGTTGATTTGTTTGAGTTTATTGTAGATTCTGGGTATTAGTCCTTTGTCAGATGTATAGATTGTGAAGATTTTCTCCCACTCTGTGGGTTGTCTGTTTACTCTGCTGACTGTTCCTTTTGTCATCCAGAAGCTCTTTAGTTTAATTAAGACTCAGTTATTTATCTTTGTTTTTATTGCATTTGCTTTTGGGTTCCTGGTCATAAAATCCTTGCCTCAGCCAATGACTAGAAGGATTTTTCCAATGTCATCTTCTAGAATTTTTATAGTTTCAGATCTTAGATTTAAGTCCTTAATCCATCTTGAGATGATTTTTGTATAAGGTGGAAGATGAGGATCCAGTTTCATTCTCCTACATGTGGCTAGTCAAATATCGCAGCACCATTTGTTGAAAACGTGTCCTTTCCCCACTTTATGTTTTTGTTTGCGTTGTTGAAGGTCAGTTCCTGCAAGTATTTGGGTTTATTTCTGGCTTCTCTATTCTGTCCCATTTTTATATGCCTATTTTTATACCAGTACTGTGTTGTTTTAGTGACTATGGCCTTATAGTATAGTTTGAAATCAGGTGATGTGATGCCTCCAGATTTGCTGTTTTTGTTTAGTCCTGCTTTGGCTATGCTGACTTTTTTTTGGTTCCATATGAATTTTAGAATTTTTTTCTAATTCAGTGAAGAATGATGGTGATATTTTGATGGGAATTGCATTGAATTTGTAGATTGCTTTTGGCAGCATGGTCATTTTGTAATATTGATTATACCCATCCATGAGCATGGGATGTGTTTCCATTTGTTTGTGTCATCTATGATTTCTTTAGGCAGTGTTTTGTAGCTTTCCTTGTAGAAGTCTTTCACCTCCTTGGTTAGGTATATTCCTAAGTGTTTTGTTGTTGTTGTTGTTGTTGTTGTTGTTGTGGCTATTGTAAAAGGGGTTGAATTCTTGATTTGATTTTCAACTCGGTCACTGTTGGTGTATAGAAAAGCTACTGATTTGTGTACACTAACTTTGTATCCAGAAAGTTTGCTGAATTCTTGGATCCGTTCTAGGAGCTTTCTGGAGGAGTCTTTAGGGTTTTCTAGGTAAACAATCATATCATCAGCAAACAGCGATGATTTGGCTTCCTCTTTACAGATTTGGATGCCCTTTATTTCTTCCTCTTGTCTGATTGCTGTGGCTAGGGCTTCCAGTACTATGTTAAAGAGGAGTGGTGAGAGTGGGAATACTTGTTTTGTTTCAGTTCTCAGAGGGAATGTTTTCAACATTTCCCTATTCAGTATTATGTTGGCTGGGGGTTTGTCATAGGTGGCCTTTATTATTTTGAGGTATGTACCTCGTACGCTGGCTGATTTTGTTGAGAGTTTTAATCATAAAGGGATGCTGGATTTTTTCAAATGTTTTTTCTGCATCTGTTGAGATAAACATGTGATTTTTGCTTATAATTCTGTTTATGCTGTGAATCACATTTATTGACTTGCATATGTTAAACCATCTCTGAATCCCTGGTATGGAACCCACCGGATCATGGTGGATTATCTTTTTGATATGTCGTTGGATTCAGTTAGCTAGTATTTTGTTAAGGATTTTAGTATTTATGTTCATCAGGGATATTGGTCTCCAGTTTTCTTTTTTGGTTATGTCCTTTCCTGGTTTTGATTGATACTGGCTTCATAGAACAATTTAGGGAGGGTTCCCTCTTTCTGTATCTTATGAAATAGTGTCAATAGGGTTAGTACCAATTCTTCTTTGAATGTCTGGTAGAATTCTGCTGTGAATCTGTCTGGTCCTGGACTTTTCTTTTTTGGTAATTTTTAATTACCGTTTTAATCTCACTTCTTGTTATTGGTCTGTTCAGGGTATCTAATTCTTCCTGATTTAAGCTAGGAGGGTTGTACCTTTCCAGGAATTTATCCATCTCTTCTAGTTTTTCTAGTTTATGCATAGTGTTCGTAGTAGCATTGACTGATCTTTTGTATTTCTGTGGTGTCAGTTGTAATACCTCCTGTTGCATTTCTTATTGAGCTTATTTGGATCTTCTCTCGTCTTTCCTTAGTTAATCTTGCTAATGGTCTATCAATTTTATTAATCCTTGCAAAGAACCAGCTTTTGTTTCATTTTATCTTTTGTATTTTTCTGTTTCAATTTCATTTAATTCTTCTCTGATCTTGTTTTTTTTTCCTTCTTCTGCTGGATTTGGGTTTGGTTTTTTCTTGTTTCTCTAGTTCTTTGAGGTGTGACCTTAGATTGTCTGTTTGTGTTCTTTCAGACTTTTGGATGCAGGCGTTTAGGGCTATGAACTTTCCTCTTAGAACTACCTTTGCTGTGTCCCGGAGGTTTTGATAGGTTGTGTCATGTAATTCAGTTCGAATAATTTTTTATAGCTACATTCCTGTGGACATCCCTGACTCTTTTCTTAGGATGAGTTCCTAGAAGAGTTAGAACATACACAGTTATGTGAAATTGCAATCCTTTTCAACCAGTGTCCTCAGAGGAACTCTTGCACCAGCACTGTGGGAGAATCAACAGGCACACGGGGTCCTTGAGCTCAAGAGTCACTGGGAGCGATCATTAATATTTTACCAAATTATGGATCAAAATATTTTTATTCTGGCTTCCCTTCACTTTAATCTGAGCAACTCTTCATGTATTCATTGTCTACATGTATTTTTATTTCATGATTTGTATTTCTTCTCCATACAAAAAGATATTGGGATGATGCATCTCCCTTTTTAGTTTGTATTAGCCTTTTACAATGTCTACAGTGATCCCAGATCAATGTCTACAGTGATTCCAGGTCCTGTTGTACCTTGTTGTTTATACAAACACTTGAAAGTGTTCACTTATTGGTGTGAAAATCACTTGGCTACATTTTCAAAAGCATGCTACTTATTTTCTGTGGGGTAGAACACCAAATATATTTATGGAGTTGACTTGGTTTATTAGAAATTGGGGCTAACTAGAAAGCAATTTAAAATTGTTGCACTGACCAAAGAAGAAATGCTAGCTCTGAGTAGAGTGGGGAATTTCTTTTTCCGTATTAAGTATGTCAGCTATTGTTTGGAATGCAGGACTTTATATCAGATTGTTAATTTATAACAAACCAAGGATAGAATTGCATTCTACATGATGAAAGGAAATTCACATCTACTAAGACAATCTGCAAGGCACCTTGAGGAGACAGAATCGAGTAAATTATGTATTAAATATTCTTAAAACTTCCTCCATCTGTGGTGCCTTTGATTCAATGAGGTTAGTAATCATAAACACAGTGGTGGCCCTGCTATTGGTATTTTCACAAAATAGGTGGTTCTGCAGGCAAGATAAATATCTCAGTACATAAGAAAAGACTCCGAAAATAAGCATGTGGAAGCAATTACTATTATAATAAGCATATGGCTCTGCTAATACACAGTGTTGCTTAATAATTGATGTTATAGAAAAAAACAGTAGAAAAATTTCTATATTCTGGGGCATCCCCTTGTACATTTAGAATGGAAAAGACCCCAGTGAAATGCAGAACAATTAAGAGAGTACAGGTTGTCTTCCATTTCGGCTGATATGCATTTATGGCTACGAACAACAAGGCACATTGGGAAAGCAGGAAGTATACAAATCAACTTAATCTGTCCCACTGTGGTATTTCAGGCCCTCCACAATATAGTCCAATTTTATGGTTTTAGCCCTTGCTCCCACTTCTCCTCTAAATATATTTTCAGCTCCAGCTCAACTGGGCTACTTACTTTTTTTCCAGAGCATACTCTCTTCCTCGGTGGTGTTGTCCACCCTGTTCTTTTTGGCTGCAGTGGTATCCCCAAACCCACCTACCCATCACATCCCTATCCATTATCAAAGAATTATGTAAGGTGCCATGTCCTCTATGAAATTATTCTAGTTTCCTTAACTACAGGTGTACTCCCACCCCTTTGAAATTTTTTTTAACATTTTATTTATCCATTTCATCAAGAATTTAGGGGAAATGTTGTAGCCTTCACCAAAGTAGAGAAGTAAATGATTTGAGGTGAATTTTGGAGCTAGAGTATACAGAACTTGATGATAGTTTGAATGTAGCCGTTGAGAAAAGAAAAGCAAGAGCTCTTGGCCAGGCACAGTGGCTCATGTGTGTAATCCCAGCATTTTGGGAGGCCAAGGCGAGCAGATCACTTGAGGTCAAGAGTTCAAGACCAGCCTGGCCAACATGGTGAAACACCGTCTCTACTAAAAATACAAAATTAGCTGAGTGTGGTGGCTTGTGCCTGTAATCGCAGCTACTCGAGTGGCTGAGGCAGGAGAACTGCTTGAACCCAGGAGGCAGAGTTTGCAGTGAGCCAAGATTGTGCTACTGCACTCCAGCCTGGGCAACAGAGCAAGACTCCATCAAAAAAAAACAAAAAAAAAACACTCTCAAGGATTTCTAACTTTAGCCACTGGATGGATTCCTAAGTATTAAGATGAGAAATACCTGGAGAAGATAGGATTTGGGGCTTATTCATTTTAGACATTGTTAAGTAAGACAACTAAGTAGAAAGGCAATGTGGATAATTGTGTAATTATTAAGACTAGAACCTAGAAAAGAGATCTAGACTGGAGATGTCAATTTGAGAATCAGCAGCATAGCAGTGGTCCATATATATCCAGGAAAGTAGGTGAGCTCACCCAAGGGGAAAGGTAGAGAGAGAAGAGGAGGGGTCAGGAGCAAACTCTGAGTAGTCCTTAAGTGTTGAGTGGAGAGAGTGAAATCAGTGGTTTGCACAAGGTAGTTCTTTGTGCACTCTTGTCGGTGTGATTTCCTTTAGGGCTCCCTGATGGCTTCTGGTTTTGGTGTGGCTTTTATCATCTCTCAACCCACAGTCTTTTTTTCCTTTCCATTATTCTGTTTCAAAGGAGGCAAGACTGGCTGAGCCTCATCATTACAGGAGAAAGAGAAAAGGAATTTAAAAAGGGATAGGGGCGCAGGAACAAAAATAAATAAGATAAGCGTTCTCATATAATTGTAAACTAGTTTGATGGTTAATTTTATGTGTCAATTTGACTGGACCGTAGGATGTCCACATAGCTGGTTAAGTGTTATTTCTGGGTGTGCCTGAGAGGATGTTGCTAGAAGAGATTAGCTTTCAAATTAGTAGACTGAGGAAAGTCGATGGTCTCCCCCAATGCAGGTCTGCATGATGCCGTCCACTGATGGCCTGAATAGAACAAAAGATAGAGGAAGGTTGAGTTTACTCTGGCTGATTGTTTAAAGTGGGACATCGGTTTTCTCCTGCCATCAGCATTTCTGTCTCTCAGGCTTTCAGACCAAAACTGGAATCTATACCATAACCTCTCCAGCTCTCAGGCCTTGGAACTACACTACTGGTTTTCTCCAGCTTGCAGCAGCAGATGGGATTTCTCAGTCTCCAAAATCATGTGAGGCCATATTTTATAATATCTCTTCATTATATATATTCTATTATTTTTTTTTCTCTGGAGAAGCCTGACTAATATGTTGTGTGTAATTTCAAAATGTATCGAGTAATTCATGGCAATAACATTTAACTGTAAACTTTTATTGCACTCAAAATATTTAGTTAGTTGTTGGGCATCTATTGTCTATTATGCTTAGAGTATATTCATTAACAAACTAGAAACACATTTTCCTCTCCAGGCGGGTGGATCAGGAGGTCAGGAGTTCAAGACCAGCCTGGCCAACATGGTGAAACCCCATCTCTACTAAAAACACAAAAATTAGCCAGGTGTGGTGGCGGGCGCCTGTAATCCCAGCTACTCGGGAGGCTGAGGCAGGCTAATTGCTTCAACCAAGGAGGCAGAGGTTGCAGTGAGCCAAGATCACGCTACTGCACCCCAGCATGGGTGACAGAGCAAGACTCCATCTCAGGAAAAAAAAAAAAGTTAATTTTATTAGGCAATAAAAAATGAACTTGAAATAAAGAAAAAAGAGAGAAAATAGAAGGGAGGGAGAGAAAAATAGAAGGGAGGGATGAAGGAAAGAAAGAAAAAACTATGCTATGTAGTGAGAAATGGTATGGGGAAAAAGAAGACAGTAAAAATAGGAGTTTGTGATTGTGAGAGTTTTGCAGTAGTAAATGGGAGTCAGAGGGCCAAGGAAAACTTTATTAAAATGCTGACATTTGAATAAAAACTTCAAGAAACAGAGAACCTAGCTGTGAAAAGGAATTGACTATACAGATTTCAGGGGTATGGCATTTCAGTCAGGTGGAAGAGCTAGTATAAAGACTTTAACGCAGGCATACTCCTGGTGTATTTAAGGAAGTTAATGTGATTGCAGCAGAATGCAAATTGGGCAGAATAGCAGGAAATGAGGACAGAGAAATGAAGGTGAAGTCAGGTCATATAGGGTGTCACAGATTATTTAAAATGGTGGCCTTTGCTCTGAGGGAAATAAGCATTCAGACAGAGTTTTGAGCATAAGAATGTCATGATCTGACTTCCCATGTAAAAAGATCACTCTGGCTATTGTGTTGAGAATATAGTGGAAAAAGACAAGAGTAGGGAGAACAGGAGGCTATTGCGGTAACCAAGACAAGAGATGACAGTGTCTATCTGGGACAATAGCGGTAGGAAGAAGTGATCTGATTCTCAATGTGTTTTGAAGGTAAAGGTAGGAGTATTTCTGGACATATTGGCTGAGAGGTGTCTGCAAACAATTCCTTGAAGATTACTCTCAAATCCTGTGCACATTTTAAAATAAACCTATATGGTTTTCTGATATTGAGTTGTAGGAGCTCCTTATGTATTTTGGATATTAACTCCTTAACTCATATATGCAAATATTTTCTCTCATTCCATAGATTGCATTTTCATTTTGTTGCTAGTATTCTTTGCTGTGCAGAAGCTTTTGAGTTTGATGTAGTCCCACCTATTTTTGCTTTTATTGCTTGTGCCCATGATGTCATATTCAAGAAATATTTGCCAAGACCAAAGTCATGATGTTCTTTCCCAATTTTTAGGAGATTCACAGTTTCAGGTCTTACATTTTAAGTCTGTAATCATTTCACATTTATTTTTGTGTATGGTGTAAGATAAGGATCCAAATTAATCTTTTTCCCATGTGACTGATTCTTCTGACATCATTTTTGAAGAGACTATCCTTTCTTCTTTTTGTATTCTTGGATCCTTGTTGAAGATCAGTTGACTATATATATGTGGCTTTATTTCTGGGCATTTCATTTTGTTCCATTGGTCTATGTGTCTGTTTTTATGACAGTACCACAATGTTATGAACACTATTTCGTGTGTCAATTTGACACATAGACTTATAAATAAGTATAAATAAATTATTTATTTATTTATTTTGTTTGTTTCTTTTTTGGAGATAGAGTCTCACTCTGTTGCCCAGGCTGGAGTGCAGTGGTGTGATCTCGGCTCAGGAGGCAACCTGTGCCTCCTGGGGTCAAGTGATTCTCCTGCCTCAGTCTCCTGAATAGCTGGAACTTCAGACGCACACTATCATGCCCGGCTAATTTTTTTTATATTTTTACAGACAGGGTTTCACCATGTTGCCCAGGCTGGTCTCAAACTCCTGAACTTCAGTGAGCCACCAGCCTCAGCCTCCCAAAATCCTAAGATTATAAGTGTGAGCCATCAGGCCAGGCTGTAATGCATTGATTTTAATGTAATGATTTTAAAATCAAGAAATGTGATGCCTCCAGCTTTGTTCTTCTTTCTCAAGATTGCTTTGGCTTTGAACCAAGATTATGGTTCTACATGGATTTTAGGATTATTTGTTCTATTTCTGTAAAAAAAAGTCATTGGAATTTTGGTAGGGATTGGATGCATTGGAGGTGTAGATTGCTTTTGGTAGTATGGACATTTTAACAACATTAAGTCTTCCAATCCATGGACATGGGATGCCTTCTCATTTATTTGTGTCTCTTAATTTCTTTCATAAAAGTTTTGTAGTTTTCACTGTACAAGTCGTTCACTGCCTTGAGTGAGTTTATTCCCAAATATATTTTTGCTGCTATTATAACGGGATTTTTTCTTAGTTTCCTTTTCAAATAGTTCAGTGTTAGTGTATAGAAATATTACTGATTTTTGTATGTTGATTTTGTATCCTGCAACTTTACTGAATTGTTTATCAGTTCTAACAGGTTGTGGAGTTGGGATATTTTTCTTTTGTCTTTAGGGTTTTCTGCATATAAGATTGTGTCATCTGGAAATGGAGATAGCATTACTTCTTCCTTTCTAACTTGGATGCCTTTTATTCTTATTCCCTTTTCTTGTCTACTTGCTTTGCTAAGACTCTCAGCATTATGTTGAATAGAAATGGTGAGAGCATGTATCTTTGTAGTGTTCTTTATCTTAGAAGGAAAGTTTTTGGTTTTTGCAAAGAAGACATTCAAATGGCCAAAAATATAGCAAGTCCTCACTTAATCTCACCAATAAGTTCTTGAAAATTTTAACTTTGAGGAAAACAAAGTACAGTGACCATTGAATGACATCATTTTGTTCAGCATCCCTAGGGTATAATGTTGATGAGAAAAAAAAATGGTGTGGTTATACATCGTTTCACTTAAACTCTCAATTTCCAGTAACCTATAGATAATTTTAAGTGAGGACTTGCTGTATATGAAAAGATACTCAACATCACTGATAACCAGAGAAATAGAAATCAAAACTACAATAAGATATCATCTCACACACCTGTTAGGATGGCCATTATCAAAGCAACAACAAAAGAGATAAGTGTTGTCAAGGATATGGAGAAATTGTAGCTTTTATATACAGTTCGTGGGAATATACAATGATACAACCACCATAGAAAACAATATGGACTTTCCTCACATTAAAAATAGAATTATCATATGATCTAGCATGTTCACTTCTTGATATTTATTCAAAAGAATTAAAATCAGAATCTCAAAGGGGTAGATGCACCCACAAAGTCATTGCCGCATTATTCACAGTAACCAAGATGTGGGCAGAACTTAAATGTCTGATGGATAAAGAAATGTATGAATGGATAAAGAAATGTATGAATGGATAAAGAAAATGTGGTGTATACATTCAATAGAATATTATTCAGCCATAAAAATAAGGAAATCCTGCCATATGATACAACATGGATGAACCTTGGGAACATTATGTGAAGGGAAATAAGCCAATCTCAGAAGAACATATACAGCATGCATCCAATTATATGAAGTATCTAAGATAATCAAACTCATAAAAGCAGAGAGTAAATGAAATTTGCCAGGGGTTGAGAGAAGGGGAAAATGGGAAGTTGTTCAAATATGGGTGTCAGTGAATGATAACAAGAATGAGAGGTAATGTGGTGATAAAATCTGATAGCAAAAGATGCAAAGCTGAGGATGTCTACAGAGCATTGAAGCATCATGATGTATCAAGGACAAGAAGCAGTGTGTATCTCTTTTATATCTTCAGTGCCATTGGTATGAGAGTACAGAGAGGAAAAGCTGCCACCACCTGTAACTACTCCAGGGAAAGTAGTGCCCTTAGGAAGAACAAGATTTCTACTGGAGCAAGACCATGAAATGAGCATTTGGAAAAATGGTTAAGACTTTTTTCAGTGATTGACATACAGAGGGACAGTAGACATGACAAGGGTGAAGGCAGACAGTGAAGGCAAGGCTTTGAATGTCAAGGGCTAGGGAGAGATGCATCTTGGGCACCTTTCTTAACTCCTGATGATGGATGGGGTTAGAAGAACCAGCAAAAGTGTGGTTCAGTCCTGGTGGAGAGTTTCATTGTTGATCCTGGAGAAATATCCCCAGTCTATTTCTCAATTAAGGCAGTGATCAACTTTTGATGCTGGAGAAGTAATGTAATCTTCCTTTAATAAAAAGAATCAGATGTCCTTGGTGAGTGCAGAGAGAAAGAAGAAACATTTTCTAACACACTGTAAGAAATCTTGAATACAGGGACAACATCTTATTTATGTATGTTTCCAAAGGCTACCACATTGCTTGTCAGAATGAGTCACAAAACCATGGAAGGGAGGGAGGGAGAATAGGAGAGAATGCAGGAAAATGAAGAAAGGGAAGAGAAAGGAAAACAGAAAGGCAAACTCAAAAAAATGAAAGATAAAATATTATCTTGGTAAAACCATACTCATCAGGAGACTTAAGTCCTTATTCATTTAATTTAACAACGTTGTTCTCAAAATAATCACAAAAACATTCTGAAAATTAACTAATGAAAGAAAATGATAATGAAATCATTTATAAAACAATGTATATGGATCCGTGATTGATAGGTTTTGTTGCAAACCAAGCGTTGAGTATGTGTGTGTCCATGATTCAATATAAAACTGACCCTTCTCATTTTGAAGAGAGAACACTTTTCTTATTTTGAAGAGATTAATAATGTGGTGAATCAACAAACCAACAAGGAAGAGATAGAGAGAACCATGGGAAGGTGATTAGATCATACCTTGTAAAGAAATATGTATCTTATTCAATAGGGTACAAGATACTGTTTCTATTCCTGCTGAAAGAGTGGTTAAGAAATGGTATCTGCAATTTGAAGTTACCAGAATAGCAACTTGATCTCATATATCTTTGTTTGCTTCTCTGAAATTCGCATCAAGAAAAATGCTCTAAAACCTGTGTCAGAATCATTTTCTCCAGAATCCACTAAGTGGGCTTTAAAGCTTTAAAAATATCAAAGATTTCTATTACTACCTCTCCTAGGAAAACTGTGCCTATGACCATAGTCTTGTTTCATCTTCCAATGTACTTTTATGAAGAAAATATGAGAACTATGTATGCTCCATGCAGTTTGATGGTGTAACATACTAATGGGAGAGGTCCGAGGGCTTAGTAGAAAAAGTCTAGAGATGTAATTTCTTGTCCTGGCTCTGCGACTAACTAGATATATGGCCATTACTGTTCCAAGGGCAACAGACCTAAATCTCTCTGGGTGTCAATATCATAATTTTTTATATGAAGACAATCGAGGCTATAGTGCAGAAATTTTGGAGTCAGACAAGTGTTTAAACCTTAACTCTGTCCTTTATCAGCTCCGTGACTTTGGCAAATTAACAGTAAGCTCTCCAAACACTAGTGTCTTCTGTAAAATGTGGATACTAATTGTCCCCCTTTCCCTTACTCATTCATTCTTTTTCTTTCTTTCTTTTTTTTTTTTTTGAGACAGTGTCTTGCTCTGTTGTGCAGGCTGGAATACAGTTGGCACCATCTTGGCTCACTGCAACCTCTGCTTCTCAGATTCAAGTGATTCTCCTGCCTCAGCCTCCCGAATAGCTGAGATGCTGAGATTACAGGCATGCACCACCATGCCCAACTAATTTTGGTATTTTTATTAGAGATAGGGGTTCACCCTGTTGTCCAGGTTGGTCTCGAACTCCTGACCTCAAGTTATCCACCTGCCTTGGCCTCCCAAAGTGCTAGGATTACAGGCGTGAGCCACCAGCACCCATCCCCCTGTCCCTTATTCCTGTTGTGATTATTAAATGAGATGGGCTATCATATCAAGCTCTTAGCGAAGTGCCTGGCATGTAGTAAACAATTCATGCATAGTACTGATTATTTTTGGTGTTACTGTTTTTAAAATAATTTTTGCCATATTTAATCAATGCAGACTGCTTTGAAAGCTGATAGATTTATCACATGCAAATGATTAAATGTGATTTCTGTGTCTCCTTCATAAACCTTGGCTATCAGGTCCTCGGGCAGATAGGTAAATCCCTGCTCTTGCATCGATCCGACATTAAAGGTGATGGGGATTAGATAATTCTCACTTAAAGTGACTGTGCTCTTTTTCTGGGAACCTGTCACAAGCGGGAGGTCTGCCTCGTATATCAAAAAGGAATTCTAGAAGGTGATTTCATTTTTGCTTTCATTTTGTTCTTCAAGGAAAGGGAGTTAAATATTAATTAAGAAGTCTAATCCAGTAAATATAGAGATGCAACCATCCCAGACTCACAGAGTTGATGATAAAAGGAGCTGTGAAAGGGATCAAAGCCAATAATAAGCCAGGATGAGCAGAGCGAGGAGCAAGTGAGAGATGTGGGATCAAAATATGCAAGAAGCCCAATTGCAGACTGCAGTGCAGAGCGCCTTTAACTACAGCAGAACGCTGCAGCATCACTCATTCCGAACACAAGTCATCAAACATTTATTGAATATCTACTACATGCTGAGAACTAGAAATACAAAGATAAATTTCACAAAATCCCTGCCCCCAAGTAATTCACATCCTCGGAAGAAAGACCTAAATGGTGACAGGAGGTGGCATAGCACAGTAATTAAGCACATTTCTTTGGAATGAGACTGTCTGGATGTAAAGCTCAGTTCTGTCACTTCCTAGCTTTTGGGATGTGGAAATTACTTCATCTCTCTGAGTAGAGTTTTCTGCACTGGTATGATGGAAGAACCAAGTCATGACTTTGTTGTGAAGAGTAAATTAGTAAAATATTTGAAACGGGCTCACTACCCGGTATAGTGAGCTACTACGTGGTAGAGGCAACATTTTACGTAGTATGCCATGATTAAAAGTTGTACAAAGAAGTTAATATTTGGGCCCGGCTTTGAGCTAGAGGAAGATTGTTCTTGTTAAGAAACAGAATAGATCACATCTTAAGCTGAGAATACAAAGATACTATAAATTCAGAGCTCTTACATAGTATGATCGGGAAATAAAGAAATAGTAGAGTGAGAGAGAAATTGAAAGTGAACAGGGAGAATACCAGAAAGTTAATCCTGAGCCAGCTCTTGGAAAATATAGAATTGCATAGCAAAGTATTTTGACTTTACCATGGAAGCAAATGTGGGCCACCAAAGGTTATTAACAAAGGAGTGGATTGATTAAATTTGCATTTAGAAAAATTTTTCTAAATGTGGAATCTATACTGAGAGAAGCAGGACTTGAACCAGAAAGACGAATTAGAATGCTAAGAGTTGATAATGGTCCCATTTGGGCAATGAGAGTGATGGGCAGGAGTGAGGTGGAGGAGGGAAGTTTCAGAGGCAATTTGACAGGGATTAGCAACTGGTCCAAGTGGGTGGAGACAGGTTCACAGAGAGAGGGAGGATTCTAGAGTGGGTGTTAAGGACTACAAGTGGGATGACTAGGTTAGGATAGTCAATAATTGAGATGGAGGGTAGGAGGAGAACATCTGACTGGGAAACAGGAAGTTTGGTTTTGAAAAATATGAAGTATAAATTTTCTTGGGCTTCTGATGAGGATGTGGAAATAGGCACTTGGAAATGTTTTTATGGAAATAAGTCAGAATGTGAATCTGGAAATAAAGACAAGAAAACCATCACCCATAGATTATAAATGGGGCTACATCAGGGGATGAGATGTCTGGCAGAGGGAATATAAAGGGACCAGGGCCAAGAACATGACCCTAGAAATGCTTCCTTTTAGGGGACAATCCAAGGAAGGTGAGTCAGTGGAAGAGATGGAGAAAGGATACTCAGAGAATAGAAGGGTGGATCTATCCTCTTCTTGGCAGAAGGGACTATTAAGTAGAACAAGGTCAACCATGCCATAAGCCACAAAATATTTAATTAGGATGAAGAATGAGAAAATGCCTTTGTATTTGACACTGATAACATTTGATGGAATATTCTAAAGTGAGGTCCTTGTAGGTGCATGATTAAAATTCCTAACAAAGCCTGGGCGTGGTGGCTCATGCCTGCAATCCTAGCATTTTGGGAGGCTGAGGCAGAAGGATTGCTTGAGCCCAGGAAGTTGAGGCTGCAGTAAACTGTGATTTTGCCACTGCACTCCAGCTTAGGGTGACAGAGTGAGACTCTGTCTCTTAAAAAATAAAGAAATTTTTAAAAAGCCAAATGAAGAGGAGGGTGTAAAAAATAAAAGCTGAGCGAACACTATGTCCTGTACGTATGTAGAGATCCTGCATTTTCTGTACTAATGCCTCATATACAGTAGACAGTCTAATGGTGTCTGCCCCATGCTGTATGTATTTTGAAGTTTTCAACTTCACTCCTTTGCCTAAGGAGTGATGCTAACTGACAATTTTCATCATATTCTGTCCAGGAGGACCTTGATCCAGAGCAAGGATGCTTATGGACAGGAGCTGATGCTTGGAATTCCTCAAATTATAATTCTAAAAATTGTGTTTGTCGATAATCATGTGCAGTCAGTAAGATTCTCATAATTTATATAGCATTTGAGGATTATTATTAAACAAGAAGTCTTTAAATTTTTAAAAGGACAGAGTGTAAAATGTTCTGAATAAAAGGTTAACACACTTAGCTTAAAAATGTAGCTTCTCTGCAAGCTTAAACAGTGAATTTTAATCAAAGCCACTGCCCTCTTTGAGGGAGTTACTCAGAAGTTGCATCAGATTGTTGATGATAAATAGGCTTCAGCGATTCGTTTAAATAATATTTTTAAATCTAAGAAAACCCCTGTTTTCCAGCTTTAGGTATGGAAATAAATTATCCTATTAGAACACTGACGTTCTAAATTTTGAGAAATAGCTTAAAACTCACTGACAAAATCAGTTTGTATTATGGTTTGATAGTTGGGTTTGTTTTCAGTTGTAACTTTCTCTTGTCTTTGTCATTTCCCTAAGTGACAGAGGAGAAAGGAAGGTGGATAAAAACAGAACTTACAGAGGATATATTCACCTTCCCACCCCATGTCACCTCCCCAACCAACAAATGCATATTTAATGGCCCTTCTCTCCTTTACTTTGATTATTTAATCATCGTATAGTGCTATAGCTTTTTAACAGTCCCTTTAAAATGAGGGAAGATTGTCAGTACCATTTTATAAAATAAGAGAAGCAGTTAGGTTTTGAATTGAGACAGACCTGAATTTGAATACCAACTCTTCTAAGTAAAAGCTGGGTGGTCAGCCGATTTTTTTTTTTTTTTTTTTTTTTTTTTTTTTTTTTTTTTTTGAGACGGAGTCTCGCTCTGTCTCCCAGGCTGGAGTGCAGTGGCGCAATCTCGGCTCACTGCAAGCTCCGCCTCCCGGGTTCACGCCATTCTCCTGCCTCAGCCTCTCCGAGTAGCTGGGACTACAGGCGCCCGCCACCACGTCCGGCTAATTTTTCTTTTTGTATTTTTAGTAGAGACGGGGTTTCACCGTGGTCTCTATCTCCTGACCTCGTGATCCGCCCGCCTCGGCCTCCCAAAGTGCTGGGATTACAAGCGTGAGCCACCGCGCCCGGCCGGTCAGCCGATTTTTTAATCTTTCTGAGATTCTCCTTGGTCACCAGTTAAATGACAAAAGAGAATATAAATATCCATTTTAAAAGGTTGTTGTGGGATTATATAAGCTAATGTATTATATGAGCACTGCATCTTCCTTCGGTTCTATTCTCAACCAGGAGGTAAAATCATAATCAAAGGTAGAAACATTTACCCCTGACAAATCCCTTAAACTGGCTGTAAATTTGAGAATGCATGGGTTCATGCATGCAGTTCTATTCATGAGAAGTATATGTGAAGGTTTAATGCTTACAATAATACACAGAACATAATGATGTGAACATGTATCAAGTATGGATATATTTAGAGTTTTGAGAAACACATATGGTAAGCAAGAGTTAGAAGGAAATGACATGTCTGACTTCTGAAGAGATTAATTCCCATGCTTCATTTTGGCTGAAGTATAGATTCTCTCTTTCTCCTTCTCCCATCCCCTAACACGAGGGAATTTTCCAGTGCACATGGAATGGGACATCATGATACACCAAAGGCATGCCACAGTTCCTAGCACATAATAAATGGTAAATAGCCATTCGTATTTTTAATGTCTTTTGTCTTCCTATAGAAGGGATTTTCAAACAAAAACTGCTCTATAGCTTAACAAGGGTTTAAAGAGACTTCAGAGCCAGCAGCATCAGAGCTATGAGACATGCAGCCTTGTTGCCTAATTCACTCTTGGGTGACCAGTCTTAGATGATGCAATGTGAAATCATTTGAATTAATTTTGGTCTGTCTCTGTAGTCTTCTGAGGGCCTTATAAAAGAAGTAGATGCTTAAAGCTAATACATAGGAAGGCCTGAAAGCTCCAAATTGTGCAGCTTTTGGTGGATTTGAGGTAAACCCTTTATGAGGAACAAAAGAGAATGGATTTGGTTGTGGTTATAGTTTTTCTCTCTCAAGATTTACCAGCTTAGAAAATATGTGTATATGCACATATGTGAGTGTGTGTGTGTGTGTGTGTGTGTGTGTGTGTGATGGTTATTATTTTTTTTTAAGCAAAACAAAATTTCCTTAATTCATCCCTGATATTGAGAGAATAATACTAATACATTTGGGTCATTTGTGATTTCTTTCTCAAAAATGTTTTTTGGGATGCCAAACCAAGCTGAAATGTCTGCCACCCTTGATTTTTGGTAGTAAAAAAACAAAAAACAAAAAAAAAACAGTTTGAAGTAGCCTGAAGACAAAACATAAATCAATGTTATTCATAGCTTACTTTTGCTATGCTAATACATTTGCCATAGGCAAGAAGTACTCCTAAGTAATAAACTAACTTTAAATCATTAGTTGAAATGTCTGGATATTCCTTCTAATGATTCCCCCAGCTTAGTTTTGTCAATGCTTCGCAGGTCTTCATGCCTTCTACCTGAACGTATGGGTCATGGTAGATAGACACAACAAAAAGCTTTTATAACATTTTAAAAACTGGGATTAGAAGATCCTAAAACCTTGTCTGAGTGCTCTGCTGTTGATTTCTCAGAGGAGTAAAATATACATGGCAACTTCTTCAGAAAGAACATATTAAAGTTGAAGTATAAGGATTTTTAGATCAAAAGGATAATGATTTTTTAAAATCTTTACTATGTGATAAATTATTCTGAAGGCATTATAAAGATGTACAAGATTGCACCAGGGAATAACACAGAAAGTTGGTGGTGACTTTGAAATTAGTATAGACATAACACTAACCTCCTTCCATCCTTGGCCAAGTTTCTTTATAGCATGATGCCACAACTGTTTTGTTTTTTTTTTTCAAGTAATTTTTTCTTATTACCAAAAGATTTTCTTTTTCTTCTTTAAGTGATATACACAAGAACGGCTGCATGTTTTAAAACATGTGAAACATGATACCCTCACCTATTTTCCCTCTATTTAAAATAATGGTTTCATAGAGAATTGTAAATTATTTCTCCTCTTAACTTTCATGAAGAAAATGACACCTACATTTTAAACCAATTTAACTCTCAAGATGTGCCATCTGTGCCTCTCCTCTTGTCTCTAGGCCAAGAGAGTGTTATTAAGCTTGAGGATGGGTAGAAGAGAAGAGTGGCAGAGAGAGGCACTGGAGTGTTTGAGAGAGGCACGAGGGGAGATGAAAGGCCTGTGCAATTGGGGAATTTCCTGATGCATTTCCCTGAGAAAAAAACTAATGATGGTGTTTTGGGGTTACGAAAAATGACTGACCGTCCATCAGCATAGGGTAAGATCAGAAGATTCTTCCTAACAGTAGATACAGGATTCCTGAAGGCAAATAATATGATTGACAATCACATGGGTCTCATGCAAGGAGAGTCCATACGAGTGAAAAGGATAAAAGCCCTGGTGTAGCCCCTTCGGGAGAGATAAACCTTTGAAGGAGGCCCTTTTAACCACATTCATCAGTAAGGCCATAAGTGACTTCCTTGGAAGTTTGTCACAATTGCTTTTGCATGAAACTGTATTTTTCACCATGGTGTCCAATGAAGATAAACCCAGTGCTGCTCATATCATTGAAATCTACAGTGGAGATATACAATGACCCTCTCTATGCGTGTTGGTCATCTCTTTCTGCTTCTTCATGCCCTACTCATGTTTCTTCATGTTCCTCCTGTGACTTATTTTTGTAACAGCATGATTAAGACATAATTCACATGACATGCAATTCACCCACTTAAAATACAAAATTCAGTGTTTTCTAGTATATCACAGGCTTGTGTAACCTTCAGCACAATCAATTTTAGAGTATTTTTATCACCCCAGGAAGAAATTCAGAACTCTTAGCAGTCATTCCCATTCCCCTCCACAACTGCCAGTCCTAAGCAGCATCCATCAATCTACTTTGTGACCATAGATTTGCCTATTCTAGACATTTCATGTCAGTGGAATCATGCAATATGTAGTATTTTGTGACGGGAGTCTTTAATTTAGTACGATGTTCTTAAAATTAATCCGTGCCACAGAATGTATCAGTTCTTTATTCCTTTTTGCTGACAAATAATATTCCATTGTATGGATATAGCATGTTTATTTTTTTTCATTCATCAGTTGATGGATATTTGCATTGTTTTCCTTATGGGCTGTTTCTTTGATTTTTTCTTCTTGGCCTCATGTATGATTTCCGAATAGCTTGGTGCAAAATAGGCCTTGAAGTTTCCTGCATCTGGGTGCAAACTCCAGTTCTGCTGCTGATAAGCAATGGGGCTCTGGTCAAGTTATGTGACTTTTGTGATCCTTTATTTCTCATTTTGTATAAATGGACATCCCATGGGATACTGCTCATATTGCCCCTTGGCCCAATGTGAGGATTAAATAACTATTGAACATTTTTTTCATTTATTGAGTGAGTAATCACATAATATGAGCCTTCCCAAGGAGCTCTTATATATTGTTTATAAAGGTGATCTGGGTAATGCCGGGCTCTTACACTCTATTTTAAATTAAGCAAGTGAAGGCTTCAGAGACATCTCTTCGTATTGACAGTGTGCTCTGCAAAAGATTCAGCAAAGCTCCATGAGAACTGTTTCTGTTCATCTCTTCCTAACTCAGCCTCACCGTGTAATTTTAGGACATAAGCCCCACAGACTTTTACCTTAGATATAGTGCAATTCAAACACACACCACACACACACCACACACACACACACAGAGAAGAGAGAGAGAGAGAGAGAGAGAGAGAGAGAGATGCCAACAACCATTCCTGAGAAGGAATTGGCAGAATCTTCCATTTCGTAGCATTATCTATTTGCCAGGTCATCCAGGATTTCAAAAACACCCAAACTAAGCCATTTTACATTTTAGATCCAAAGTGTTGTTTATCATATGCTGTTAAAACTTTCTCATTTTAATTTCAACCAGAGAAGAATACATTGAATATAAACAGGGCCTCTTAGAGAAGTCAGAGAGCGTACCGAGAGTTTCTCCAGTAATAGAGTCAAAAATAGTGACTAACCAAGTCTTTAGGTAGAAATGCTACACCTAAATAAATGCTTCTAAATGAGATGGCAAAAACGAATAGACTCTTGTTTAATTAAACGTACTTGTAAAGTTTGCTTAGAGTTTGTAGTAATTCACCTTGTCAGTTCTCATCCAGGATGTTTAATGATGGGTTTGCTTTAGTTTCCAAATGGAAATCAGCTTCTTCTTCTTTATAGCCTGACATTAGGCACCCTGTGGAAATTGTATTATTCTCCACATGCATATTCATAGAAGTAAGTATTATCAATGGACTTAAAGAGCTCAATTATTTTTTGCAATTGCATGCTTAGTTGCATATTCTGAAGTGGAGTAGATTGAGTATTTCAGGGCCTGGTCAAATCCTTGAAATATAAATGTGAATGTATATCAGCAGAAAATCACCAGCTTTACTTTATCAGTTGGATTGTTAAGACAATTACCATCAATATTATCCCTTGATTTATAGTTCACAAAATGTCTTCTGTTATAATGAACATAGTTTTTTTCCTCACAGAACTCTGTGAACAAAAAGGCATTTTACAGATGAGGAAACTGATTGTCATCCAAGAAGAATCTCTTATCTAAGATTGTATAAGTACTGAAGCAAAATTAAAATCTAGACATTCCTGACTTCTAGTTCTTTATTGCATTTTCTGCATCCTATTGCTTCCCTGGGGAAGGTCTTATTTCTGTATGTTTGGAAATACCTACTTACTTTGGATTTTTATTTTAGCTTGTGTATGTGTCATGGTGGTGTCATTTTAATTACCAGGCCACTGAACCACGTGGACATTTGGTGGTAGACAGAATGCTGCATTTCCAGATGCCAGAGTTAGTGTAATTCTTGATTAATAATTTAATAGAAAATAAGGTATTTGTTTACAATGTTAACTAAACAAGGAAAACACACAGCAGCAATTGAGATGAGAAAACACAGAATGCAAACAGGAAAACAAAAGAAATGAGGATGGATTAATTCTACATGCAGTTGAAATATTCTACCTGCTTTGCCCTTGCTTTTGTGACATTCAAGTTCGTCTTTCTTTCTGCAGTATGATTGTCGTTGTGTTAGATTATTACTGTGGTTTGTAGAGCTATAGGGACTTTGTGAGCAGTGATCTCAAACTCAAATGTCTATAAGAACCAGACTAAAAATATAAATGACTGGGTATATGCTGGTTATAGATACCTGTATATATGTTCTGCAAGTGACAGCATCTGTAGCAAACTAGAACATAGGTACTGGTTAAAGGAGCTGAGCTGTGTTCTCAGCTGGTTGTTGCTAGCTTGAAATTAGCACAGAATTTCCCAGATGTTGTAATTTTCCAAGTAAGTCCAGGTATCAATATATTTTTTAACACTGTGAAGTCTCTTACTATTTGAATTAATTAAATCTAATGAAAAAGAATCTTTCGTAGAACAAAATGGCTAGACGTGGTGGCTCATGCCTGTAATCCCAGCACTTTGGGAGGCTGAGGCGGGCAGATCACCTGAGGTCAGGAGTTCAAGATCAGCCTGGCCAACATGGTGAAATCGCATCTCTACCAAAAATACAAAAATTAGCTGGTGTGGTGGCACATGCCTGTAATCTCAGCTACTCTGGAGGCTGAGGCAGGAGAATCGCTTGAACACGGGAGGTGGAGGTGGCAGTGAGCGGAGATCATGCCAGTGTACTCCAGCCTGGGCAGCAGAATGAGACTCTGTCTCAACAATAACCACAACAAAAAACCACAAGCTGGCAGAAATTGGCCCACAGGCCATTTATTTCCAGCTTCACTCAAATGGACCTTCCTCCTAGAAAGGACAACCATCCTCATTTAATATTAAGGGACTAAAAGTGAAAAGGGGTGTCAGTATATACATTCTGATCACATCCGTACTTGGAAGTTCATACAATGAGTTCATCAAACTCTCATTCTTCTTCTGGGGAAATATCTAAACTCCTTTGCATTTCCTTATTCCACTGTGGCCCATTGTGGACTATGTGTTATGTTTGAAGATATCAAATCTAGCAAATTGACATTGAAAACCAAACATATCGGAGACAAACTGTAGAAACACAATAGAGAAAACAAATCTGCCTCTGCCAGAATATGATCTTTCCAAATATTTCAACTCCTAAAAGTAGAAGGAAGCTTGGAACTGGAGGTGTTAAGGAGTTTGCTTGGAAAAAGGCATGCAATAAATATTGCTCTCTCTCAAGAATATATACGTATAACTCACCTCAGGGTTTGGACCTGGGTGTTGAATGAACTGAGGATCTCTTTGGCAAGAAGCTCTAGTAGATGACAAATTCTTACTATTGTTGTATTGCTCAAAGAATGCCCCCTACTTCTTGATAGCATTTCTGAGGTGCCAGAGCTTCAGGTGATAAATGACATTTTTATTCTTGACATGTTACTGTTTATTATATCATTGAGAAATAAAGTTCAATAAGTGACTTCTGATAATACTTTACTGCAGTCTTTATGAAAGATCGATTCCATTAAGTAGGTACATTTCAGTTGCTATTACTTCAAGTGATGCCATAATGTACTTGAAATTCAGTCTTTAGTTAATAATAGTAAGCTTATTGAGTGTATTAGAGATGTGCTAAAGTACTACTTTTGGGCCTGGTATCAGCCAAGACATAGTATTTTAGACCTGTATGCTTTCCACGTATTTTCCCCAAAATCATATATATATATATATAAAATTTAATATGTATCTATAGTGTATATATATGTCTAATATATATATATGACAGAGTATCTTATATATGGCATAGTATTTTATTATATATGTCATGGTGTTTTAGACCTGTATGCTTTCCATGTATTTTCTCCCAGTTCTAAAATATATATATGTGTATATATATATACGTATATATATACACACACACACACACACACATACAATTTTTGAAATGCAAATATGTGTGCAATCATTTTTTAGGGTATTATTGTTTAATGTACTAAGGTAACCTCATTGATTAGAACTTGAAATATGACTTTACTCAAAGTCACTTGGGAAATATATAGATGGTCGTGCTATTCGTAAAAATGAACTCAAGTCTACCTGTCTAGAAACTGAACAATGTCACTTGGAAAGAATACAGCAGTAAGAATAAGAAACTAAACCAATTGTAGTTTTTACAAATAATTATTCTGATGATCAGGAGTAATAGTTGTGTGCAGTGAAGAAGGGTGTAATATTAACTAAAGACTAGAGTTTGATTTCTCTCAGCTTTTAGCGCTCAAGAAAATGTGATGAGAATGTCTGGGCTAAGCAGGATGTTTAAACTTAAAAAAAGTTGTAGAAACAGTACAAGGAACTTTCATATCCTGAAGGGGCAATTTTAAAAGTAATTGTGAAATTTTAATAACATAGGGAAGCACTCATTCATCTATTGTTAAGTTAATAAGTAGCCTAAAAATTGGCCTACACATTATAGAACCAATTAAGCTTTAAAAAAACAAAGATACTCACACAGAAAGCAGACTGGAAGCGTGTGCTCAAAAATATGAACAGCGGCATGCATACATAATAGGATTATAGATGATTTTGTTTGTGTTTTTCTATTTTTCTGATTTGTTAAATAATAAAAAATTCCTTTATGCAAAGAAAACATGTTTAAGTAAAAGTATATTGTATTGGTAGTGTTAAATGTGCTTATGCCATTTTTATTCAGGTAGGGGTGTGTGTGTGTGTGTGTGTGTGTGTGTGTGTGTTTCTGCACATTGATAATAGCAAAATACCAGTCGTATCAATGATCCATGGTGAAATTGTTGACACTGATGATGCTATTTCACTGTGGAATTTTCTTGTGGTATTGAGAATCTTGTTAGTTTTTTTAAATGTAAAAGCTTTTCATAAGGAAAATATCAAAAAATTGGGATTAGAGATTTGTAATTAATATTAATTTAATAACCCAACTAAACAAATTATAAATTTGGGGGTTCATTATGATGTGGCTTCATTGCTTTAGCATGAATTTCTCTCCACCATCAGAAAATAAAATTCTTACCTGTCGAGTATGGAGCATGCAGAAAATTTTGTGGCCAGCATGAAATTCTTACAGTGATGATACCAGCAAATACCTCCAAGATATAATGTCAGATCTGGTTAATCAGTATGTTAAAATATGTTTGAATTTGTCTTGATTAGGAAAATAGCAATCAAAGCATTCAACTCTTTTCACTTGTTGAGACAGATGGCCTATCTTTATGAAGGCAAATATCCAAAAACAACAACCCACTACCTTATCTTTCAAAATATGGTGCTCAGAATCATCTTGGAAAAGAGCTATTTAAGCCTAATAAGCCATATGCTTGATGAATTGATTTATTCCATTTTGTAGTATAGACATAAAAATCTTCTTTGCAGCATCTTTATCATATCTGCATTCTCTGCAACTCATTTATAAAAATTAGCAAAACTTCCAAATAAGGAATAAATTATTATAGAGAATTCAGCTTCTGTGTCTTACAAAAGAAAAAAAAATGTGTCTAAGTGAACAGTCTCTGATTTGCCAAAGATTCTCCCCATAAAGTTCAGTGTATTTGAAGATCAAATAAACTGACAGCTTTCTTGGTATGCATAAAGCAGGTCTAAAATTATTCCAGAAAGAATCCCTCAGAGAAATGCAACTTACCTGTCATTCTTATGTATTATTTAAGGTAGAGATTGACCATGGGCATAGAAGAAATATACAATGTTTCTGGGTCCTAAAAGAAGAGAGTTCATATACTTTTTAATTTTATGTATTTTAAGATATATGTCAGTGCATTGTATTTAGCATTGAAAAGAATGTCCTATCAAAATAAGCAGCTAATCCTGCGTGTAGTTTAGTGGGGATCCCACCTATTAACCTCTAGCCACAACCAAATAACCCCACACTTGAAACCTGAGGTTGATTAGAGGTACCTTTGTTCCCCCGTAAAATTCTTTAAAATTATAAATTTCATTAAAAGAGGAACATATTTGGTCAACTTAGAAACACGTGGTTGTGCCATAAGAGAGCATAGGCTTTGCTATTAGATGGAGATGCATTCTAAATCTGATTCCACCATTTGCTTAACTGGGAAATGCTGGGTAAGTTATATAAACTTCCTGAGGCTGAGAGAGGATAGGAAAGTGTGATGATGTGAAAAATCAAAACTAAATTTTAAAAGTATACTTGACTTTTGCATGGGATATTATACTTACATAAATGTGGCTACTTCTGATCATCTGAGGTATTGGATTTCAAATTATTAGATCAATTACAAATTCCTTTTCCCAATAAACACATAATATTTGAGAAAATCTTTCTTTGCACTTTAATTGTGAAGCATAAACAAAAGTGTAACCTTTCTGGAGTATGTTGAGTCTTTAACTGAAAGAGATGGTGTATCATTGTTAGAAGAAAGACCAAGAAGTTGGTCTAAATTATCAGTCTCCAAAGGCTATGATATTTGTTACCCAAGTTGTGTGTGCATGTGTGTATGTAGGTGAGAGACTGTGTGTGTGTGTGTGTGTGTGTGTGTGTGTGTGAGAGAGAGAGAGAGAGAGAGAGAGAGAGAGAGAGAGAATGAGGACCAATTTAAGACTTAGCTTTAAATATCTCTACAGGATTCCAGGAGATTGGATGAAGTTTAAGTTATGAAGTAATCTAGGAAACATTAATAACTCTCCCTGTTGGTCTGCAAAATCATGTTATTAAAACTGAAACCATTTGGCAAGAATAATCATCAATGTATAGAATGCACTTGAAACAATCACAAGTTAACTTTTCCATTTTTCAATTATCATATTCATGTCTAAATACATCTGTGTTGACTGAATGACTGCTGATCAAACTACATATGTGTGGAAAAGGACAAAAGATAGAAATGTGAATGTTGGAAAAACACTTACTACTTAAATGCAAGCATTTTCATAAAAAACATTATCCGTGAGCTCACCAAGGAAATGTTTTCTGGGTGCTGGATTGGTACAGAAATCTCTAGCTATCAAATTGGGTACAGTGGGATTTAAGGGTTCACCTAGAAGCTCTATCAGAAGTTTGCTTAACTCTAGCAGACCACCAGGATCCCTCTGGTTCCAGTGGGCTTTTAGAATCTCCAAAGCTCTTAGACTTGAACCACATTTTGTTTTTGGAAACAGACTCAGAAAGAAAGAGGAACAGGCGTGGCTAGGAAGTGTTTTTAGTAATGGTTCAGAAAGTGGGGTCCCAGAAGCAGCAGCATTATAGTCTGAGGAGAAAAGAGAGGGACTTGTTAGATATGGAAATTCTTAGGCCCCTCTCCAGACCACCTGAATCAGAAACTAGGGTTAGCAGGCCGGGCACGGTGGCTCACGCCTGTAATCCCAATACTTTGGGATGCTAAGGTGGGTAGATTACCTGAGGTCAGGAGTTTGAGACCAGCCATCTTTCAGTAAGAAATGTGATTACTGGAGGATGTGGTATACCACCTAGGTTTGTGTGCAACTTTTTTTTTGCCATGATAAGATTATCTGTTACTCAATCTTAGAAGTAGCAAAAGAAATTATGGAATGCTTTTTAAGGCATACTTCTCCCTTGGAAAAAGGGAAAACTATGGCAGGGAAAATAGAAAGGTTAGGCAATTTGTATTTCCCAATGGTTTGAAAAAAACAGTGGCTGTTGCATTTCTGCTAAAGGCTGCTAAATCCAAACTGATCAAACTTTTGGCCCAGCCTTGCATAATTCCCTTTGAAATGTTTTGTCATGTCTGTCAGTTTAGTCATAGTTTAAGATGTTACATGTTTAACTTAGGGAGATGAGTGCAGAGTCTGAAAATATGTCATCCAAAGCAAAAAAAAAAAGTGACTTTCAATTTATGACAAAAACATAGCAAAGGGACTGAATTGGAATCTTCAGAGAGCATGAGTATTTGAGACTCTGCCAAATGTTAATCCGTTTCAAGGGAAAGAAGGATTAGAAATGTACATTGGCCCTGTATCTTCATTTAATTGAGGAATACTAGTTATCTAGAAACATTTTTGTTATCATGTCTAATTTTGCACTATTTTTGGCATCATTTTCAAAAACCTTTACCCTGGTTTATTTATTGATTGATTTATTGGCTCTGATCATCAATATTAATCCAATTCTATTTGTTTTCTACATAATTAAGTTCTGTGTGAGCAACAGTCTATTACAGTGTTACAACTTAGTTCATTGTTTCAAGGAGGCAATGTTAGTGTATCTCTGAAATAATATGTAGGTCTCTGATTGAGTAATGAAATACACTGTATTCAATTTATTCTCTCTATTTAGCCTACCTGGAACCATGTTTGTCAGACTAACTCACCACAGAGTGAGCATAGATAAACTTGTATGAGGTCAAAGCCCATACCACTGAGGATACTAATATAAAAGATTGCCAATTTGTGACACCTTGCTATTGCATTATTATCCATGCTTACGAGGCTGGTTGCAGTGAGATGTCTAATTTGAATTTTCTGAACCATGCCTTTAATGCTCACATACCTGAGGTATTTATCCGAACACATTGTAGGTTTACCTCCCTCAAATATCCAGCCATCCATCCGTTTCCTTCTGAGCAGAGCAATAAAAATCAAGCCAGACCCTATGCTTTACGTATAGAACCGGTATGATTTACAGCCAGGCTGAATATAAAATCATAAAACTTTCAGTACGTGGTTAATATATAACCATCAAAATAACAGAGTGCAATTCTAAATTTATGAGGCTGAACTTAACACTGAATATCAAATAAGAATCACATTGATCTCTGTAGCGGATGACTTAAAAACACATTAGGTGGCATAACTGCAAGACAGTACATTGATTTAAGCATAAAATGCATAGCACTCAATACTTTACCACCTAATGTTTCTCAATAATGAACAAAGCTGTTGTACATTGATGAAAGGAAAATTATTTGTTTTGTTATATTACAGTGCTCACGGAGATGCCTTGTATTTAGGCTAGGCAAACATGGTTTGAATCACATTTAGCAAAGGGTCACATTGGATGGACATTTTACTGAGTTTATACTTGTTTCTCAAAATAACTATACAGAAGCATTATCACGATGACAGTTTTCTCATTTTCTCTTTTAACAGAGGAAAGATTCATACCAGGTGGATACTGACTTTTTGTAGAAATACATTTTACTGTAAATTTTCTGATAAAGGCAATTCCACATGGAATTTTAAGGTTGATCTTTCTGAGTGCATGAAGTGATCTTGTAAAATTACCATATTCAGAAAATCTAAAAGCGTATTTTAAAAAGAAACAATAATTTTATGGTAAATACATATTTTATAAAAATCTTTACCCTAGAAGGATCTTTAAAAAATTGATTGGAATAAGGAATATTAGGAAACGTTAATAGCTACAGGTGTGTCCAGGTAATGTAGTTAGCAAAATGGATAAAACTGGTTCTGATATAGGGTGAAAAACAAAAGCTAACACTCGGCAAGTGATTTAGGGTGATTTATGGAGTGATTTATGGAGGTACTAGGGGCTCTGGTTCGCGCGAGAGAGAACACCCACTTCTCAGCTTCCTCTGATTGTTGTGTCTGGGTGTATGAAAATATCAGATCTTGGGATCTGCAACAAAAGTGAGACATACAGATTTATCTATGAAGTCTCTTGATTTTAAAACACTAACAGATGATTTAAATAGGACATAAGAGGTACTGATCAAATGTAACCTATCTTAGGTCAATTTCCAGCATTCACACCGCTGTTTAAAGATCACTCATCTTCAGGCTTCTGGGAACATTGCTTCATCCAGAGGAGCAAGAGTTATCCTTTCTGTTGGTGGAAAAAATAATCAGTGGAAGAATCCGATATTCAAATTTTCATAATTTTCTTGGGAAATATCACCTTGGTACATCAGTTAATATTTTACTAAATGAGCCCTGTTGTATTATAAGTTTCCATCAGGCGGGTGGTAACTTCAAGACTTTGGTGAGAAAAGCTCCTTTGCAAGTTGATTCTCTTTCCTCACAAGTCTCCACAGCTAAAGAATTTTGCCAGGACTCAGAGAGCAGCATTCACTCATTGAAGTGTTAATTGCAAAGCAAATCCAGGTGCAAAGTTGACTGACAGGTCCGCCACAGGAACATTTCCGTCTATCACCATTTCAACTGTAGGATAGATAGGTAAGTCCCTTTTCATGAAACAGTGCTGGGAGGAAATTGTATCATTCTTTCAAATAAGTGACTCTTTAAATTAAAAAAAACTACTATGGCTTTAACTTTACATTCAAATAAATGATATATGCATATTTGTAGCATTTATTTTACCTGTTGTATACTTTCTAGCATTATGTTTTCAGGCTATGTTTCCTTCATAATAAATTAACTTATTACTCTTCATGACATGCAAGATGGACTGTGATGTTAAAGAATAATGTTTTCTAATTATCATTGGCATTTGCAGAGAAGATTAAAATTTAATAAAATTAATTGTCCATTCTTGAATGGCTTACTTTGCAGTTAATCATAGAACTCTGATTTCTCCTACTCTCATGAAAACTTCTGAATTTCCTGTGTCTTATTAATATCCGTAGTAAACCCAACACTTAGAAAGTAAGTTAGATTTTTTCCTTCTGTTGACATTGTTGAAGCAAAAAAAAAAAAAAAAAAAAAAAACAGTATTGATTTTGAAAACATTCTGTGGTTGAAGTTTTTCAACTGAAACCTTTACCGGTAATCTCACCCAACTTACTAGGAAAACCTAACTTCTGGAGGTTTTGCTGAATGGTGGGGAATGTATCCTCTTTGCCGTGGTACATCTTTAGTAATATAATTTGAAGTGCTAGGGCCCCTTGCATCCATTTCTGAATCTATTATTAGTTGATTAAATTAACTGGCTGGATCAGTACAGTGAGAAGAGACGCAGTAATGATATTATAGAATTAGTATGCTATGATGAATTGTCAGGAGAAGTAATTGTGACAGCCCTGTGGCCATATGCACTTAGCCATGCAATTTATAGTCATTTGGAGAGCCAAGGACTTTTCAGTTTGGGTTAGGAAATTTGTTCCTGCTTTTGACATAGTTTGAGGGATATGTGTGTAAGAGTGAAGGGGGTGCTTAGTGGAGATTCAGGAAGAAATCAAAAGTCTCACTTCTTAGCCAATGGCATTTGGATGATTTTCAGGGAATAAGCCAGTGTGTGGATGCCTTTCATGTAACAGTGCCAATTCCTTTAAATAGATTTATATGATAGTGCCGTTACTTTATGGTTGCTGAAGATAATGTTACTTTGGTTAAGAGAAAAGTAAATGCAATCTGGTGTCACGATTTCCCTTGTTATGGAACACTGTAAATTCTCATCCATGTACTGCATTTACAGCAATCCTGAAAACATTGCTGGGGTTGTTTTGATTTAAATACATACGGGGCTCCTAATTGCAAGTAGTTTTTAAGCAACTTAAAATATAACATTAACTTTTGTTTGTTTTGCAACTATTTGCAAGATAAACGGACTGTGAGATGCCTCTAAAAGGCTTATGATGACAGCAGTTGGCAATGCAAATATTGCCACGATACCACATTAGGGCAAATTTATTGCAGAATTACCAAAACATGTATAACTGTGAAGTCACCTCAGTACAACTATTGTATGAGAATTACTCTCTTGCTGTTTTTGTTTTGATTTTTTTTTTCATTTTATGATTACCAGGCTACAGTAATATTCAGTAGTACAATGAACATGCTTACTGACATTCTAACTCCAAACCAGATTCACGCAGAAAACTACTTCTTTTTATTTTAGTTGGCTATAGAAATTTTCTGTGTATAATCAATCGCTTTTATTTCTGAAACAGGATTTTCATTTGATTATAAGCATAGATTGTTTCGTTTTTCTTTTCTTCTCTTGTCATTGTTTTATCCATTGATAACTCACTGTCAACATTTCAAAGATAATCTATAATCAGATATTGTCTTAGCATCTTATTTTATGTCTTAGCCCCTTCTCCATGTCCCTAATCTTAATTACCCAGAATTACACATTTAGAAGCACTTCTTCAGTAATTCTGTAGTTGGACATTTCACTTTCAAGGTAATAGAAGGGTGTCTGTCACTTCTTCATTTCTGTGTCCTTCCAGCTCACTAACACTCTTATCTGGGAGTTATTTTTAACTCCCAGGTCTAATTTAACACCAGTACTTGCTGATTCCTTCCCAGCACAGTCCATCCCTGGCCCCTTCCATCATTCTATACTGGAGTGCAGTGCTCCCCTCTTAGTCCATCTCTCTGCCATCTCTTCCCAGACCAGTAGAACCTATATATACCAAATTGCCAGATGGATCTCTTAAATTTTTATTATAGCCCCTCATATTTCCTCCATGTGACATGAGGCCTTTTGCTTATTCTTATTCCAGCCTACAGAACTTATGTGCTTTTTCTCTCCTCTATCTTACCCTTTCCCTAGCACACATAGTTGGCTAAGTATAATTGTAATTTATAAATTTTTGTGCCAGGTACTGTGCTAAGTGCTTTCCATACATTATCTAGTTTAAGCATCATGGCATTCCTACGTGGTAAGTGGTGTGATTCCCTTTTTATAGTCAAAGAAACAGAGGTGTGAAACAACTTGCCCACCAAAGTGAAGGTGTAAGAGGAAGAGCCAGGGCCCAAAAGTAGGTCTGTCTGACTTCGTAGTGATACCATCAACTACCGTGCAACACTGGCACCCTGGCTACACGTGGTTGTGTTGCTGTTCCCCTGGTGTGAATTTGCATTCGATATTCATCTTTCTGACAATTTGTGTTCCTCCTCCCCTTTGTGTACATTTGGAGACTGACCCCACCTTTCATTTGGCATTTTCATATTCGTTTTACTGCATTAATTTGCATTGAATAATGTGTCACTCAGTATTTGTGCTTGTATATGTACATCCTCACCTAGGCCACAATCAAATTAAACTGCTTTGGAGAGCCGGGCACAGTGGCTCACGCCTGTAATCCCAGCACTTTGGGAGGCCAAGGTGGGCTGGTCACCTGAGGTCAGGAGTTTGAGAACAGCCTGACCAACATGATGAAACCCCATCTCTACTAAAAATACAAAATTAGCCAGGCGTGGTGGCACATGCCTGTAATCCCAGCTACTTGGGAGGCTGAGGCAGGAGAATTGCTTGAACCGCAGAGGCGGAGGTTGAAGTGAGCTGAGATTGCGCCATTGCAACAGGAGTGAAACTATCTCTAAAAAAAAAAAAAACAAAAATTGCTTTGGAGAAACATATAGAATCAAAGTATTTTCCATTCTTCAATACAGTACTTTGGACTTACAGTCCCTAATGAAGGTGGACATTCAACTTACTAATTGTTCCACTTTGTCAGGGTGACTTTGTTGCTATATTATATTTTAATATTTTCATTTGGTAAACCACAGGAAAATTAGATTGTCTTCTACTATGAAACTTGAGAAAAGCTAAGTTTTGCAAACAAGCTCCTGACCCATACAGCAGTAGCCAGAACAATGAACAGGACATAAACAATAAAGAATCTGTGACCAACAGGAAGATATGGAGATTTGCATACTTTCAAAACCTTATGTGATTAATATTAGGTTCAATCTTTACATTTCTTTTTATAACATTTTGTTCCATAAAAAAATGTCAAGCGTGTGTTTGCTGGAAGAAGGAAGAGTTCATTATTCTTATGGTTTGCTTCATTGTATTTTGAAAAGCCAAGGATGGGGAAATCAACATTGGTAAAAGCAATTAGTGATGTGGGTTGAGGTGGGGAAATTACATCCTATGCCTTGGCATCAAGAATAAATACCAATTATTATCATATATAGAAGTGTGCCTGTGTCGCTTAAAAAATTATGATTGCTTCAAGATAGTTTAAACATTATTATCTAATAAAAGCATATTGAGAAATTAGATAATTTGACTAAAGTAGATAACTATACTAAGCAACCTATACTTAAAATTATATATTTATTTTTATATATGTTTCATATTATAAAATACAACGTACTATATACATATACACACATGAAAACTTATATGTGTATATAGATAGATAGATACATAGATAGATACATAGATAATTATTTAAATATGTTGATAGGCCAGGTAAGGTGGCTCATGTCTGTAATTCCAGCCCTTTGGGAGGCTGAGATGGGCAGATCGCTTGATGTCAGAAGTTCGACACCAGCCTGGCCAACCTAGTGAAACCCGGCTTCTACTAACAATACAAAAATTAGATGGATGTGGTGGCTCATGCCTGTAATCTCTGCTACTTGGGAGGCTGAGGCAGGAGAATCGCTGAGCCTGGGCGGTGGATGTTGCAGTGAGCCGAGATCGTGCCACTGCACTCCAGCCTGAGTGGAAGAGTGAGACGTCGTCTCAAAGTAAATAAATAAATAAATATAGATAGATAGATAGATAGTTGGGTAGATGGGTATTTAGAACGACAAAATTTCATCAGCATCTTTTCCCATTTCACTTAGGCTTCTGAAAAGCCCTTCTCGGTCAGAATGACTGAAACAAAGAGATGGCCTTTTGAAAGTTACATAATATATTTTCAGCATATCCCCTGACTAACACTAGAAAAGTGCATCCATTCTAGAGTCAGACAGGCCTAAATTACAATTCTGGATTTACTCATCACTTTCTGTGTGTTTTTAAATGAGTTATGCAACTTCTCTTCAGTAAACCAAGAATAAATATACCTATGTTATGAAGCTCAGATTATCCAAAAAGGGGAAAACTCAGCCCTCATTTGAACTAAAATCAGCTTAAAAGGCAAATTGTAAGTAACAAGAGGGGACTGCCAATAGTGAGCAAGTTCCACCAATATAGTAAGCATTCCAGGATTTTGCAGCAGCAGAGAGCATGATTGGAACATTTCAATGAGAATTTATTTGGCATAAAGGGAGTTAGAATTAAGTTGAACTTTGAAGTAAGAATAGTAATTAAAATAATAAAAGAAGGCAAAAGGAAAAGGTGTAAACAGGTATAGAGTTTTATACTTTGCAAAAGATCACCAAAATTCCTGGTGACCAGTTGCTTAATATGAATAGGGAAGCCAGAAGCAGGAATATTTTGCAACTTGGAAAGCACGTGTCCGTGAAAAGTGGAGAGCTTATTGTTTTTTTTTTTTTTTTTAGACGGAGTCTTGCTCTGTCACCCAGGCTGGAGTGCAGTGGCGCAATCTCGGCTCACTGCAAGCTCCGCCTCCCGGGTTCACGCCATTCTCCTGCCTCAGCCGCCCGAGTAGCTGGGACTACAGGCGCCTGCCACCACGCCCGGCTAATTTTTTGTAATTTTTAGTAGAGACAGGGTTTCACCATGTTAGCCTGGATGGCCTCGATCTCCTGACCTCGTGATTTGCCCCCCTCGGCCTCCCAAAGTGCTGGGATTACAAGCGTGAGCCACCGCACCCGGCCAGTGGAGAGCTTATTGTTACCCTGTGTGAAGGAAATTGTAGGCTATGAGACCTTTTAATTTTTCTAGGCTATCTGAAAGTCCAATTTTCAAAAAAAATCTGATTTTTAAATAACGTTTAATTATTCAAGTTTTCTGGGACCAAATAAATTATGTGGACTCCTGGATGGTGGCCTCTCTACTATACTGTGAGTGAGGACTTGTATAGCTGGTAATAAGTATGATGGCAAGTGGGGTGGAGTGGGCTTTACACCCTTTTCAGCAGGGGAGCCCTGGAAGTTCTATGACCTCACCTCCTACCGGTATTCTTCTCACTCACTCACTTCCAGCCATACGGTCTTTGAATAAGCCAATCCCATTTCCAATTTAGGGAATTCTGCACTAAGTATTCTTCCTGCCTGAAATGTTCTGCCTCAGATATCTTCATGTCTGATGTTGTCTCCTTCAAGTTCAGATGTCACCTTCTCAATAAGGCCCACCCTGACCCTTGTGTAAACTTGCAACTCACTTCCCATCCCTGTTTTAGCACGATACCTCGTCTTTTTCCGAGAGTACCATCATTCTCTACTATAGAATTTATTCCCTTATCACAATTTCTTCTTCTTATCACCCTCTCCCTACTGGAATATTAGTTCCAGGGTGGCAGGAATCTTTGTTTCGCTTACTAATATACCTAGAACTAAGCCTGATATGTTGCACACACTCAAAATATTTGTTGCATAAAGAAATGAGTGAAGGAAGGAATGAATTCAGTTGTTATTTAAAGACCATAATAAAAATGTGGACACATACTTTTGAAGTACAAGACTAAACTAAATTAATCGGAAACAAGAGGACTTTAACATTTGGGATTGGAGGCACCAGCATAGTAAGAATTGGGAAAGGCTTATGAAATTGTAAAGGTGTTGTGAGGTTATGGTTAAACAGTAATATGTCTATGCTAAAACTTAAAGAGTATTTGCTAATTAACTAACCTCATATGGAACAAAAACCCCACATTGTTGACATCTCAAAAGAAATATTAGTCTGACTTAGGCCACTGATCCATGCTACTCAGTGTTGTTTTTCTGACAATAGCAATTGTCAAGATAATTATATTTGAATATTAATGGTTGTTTTGCAAAGCATTGTTCTGATAGAGTAGTCACTTATATTGAAATTAACATTTCCAGTGTACACACGTTAACCTTGTCCTCAGTCAATCAGCTAACTTAAATTAAGTGCCTATTAGAGCTCCATTTAACTAGAGATCAGACCAGCCTCGGCATGGGTGTTGTCCCTGAGGTGTTTAAAGAAAGCCAAGCTTCTGCTCAACAGGTGGCCCTCCTATTTGAACTTCTAGTGAGAGCTCCAGTGAATATGTGGAGATATGTTCAGTGGGCATTGTAATGTGGCAGAACAGAGTGTGGACGCTGGAGACTAATAAACTGGATTTAAGATGGTTCTTCCACGTCCATTAGCTCTGTGGACTCCTAGATAGTTCACAATAAACCTCAGCATCCTTACCTACAAAATAGATAAGAAGAACATCTACTACATAAGATTCTTGTGAATATAACATAAGCTAGTATATACGAAATTCCTTATCACACTATTTTGTTGGTAGTATTCTGTTTTTTGTTTGTTTGTTTTGAGATGGAGTCTCCCTCTGTCACCTAGGCTGGAGTACAATGCCACGATCTTGGCTCACTGCAACCTCTGTCTCCCAGGTTCAAGCAATTCTCTGCCTCAGCCTCCCAAGTAGCTGGAATTACAGGTGCCTGCCACCACACCCAGCTAATATTTGTATTTTTAGTAGAGACGGAGTTTCACCATCTTGGCCAGGCTGGTCTTGAACTCCTGACCTTGTGATCCACCTGCCTCAACCTCTCAAAGTGCTGGGATTACAGGTGTGAGCCACCGTGCCTGGCTGGTAGTAAGTATTCTTAAGAATGTTTTGTCTACCCTCTCCATTAATAGGATATATTTATGACTTTTACAAGTAAACGTCATATTTGTTTGGCATTTGTAATAGTAGTGATTACTTCAACAGGTAGCACAATTATTCTGTTTCAGTAGGATGTAACCTCATATCTTAACCAAAATATAATGTGGCTAGCAATTTTACAATCTTCAAAATACTTCAGAAGTCCATAATATGCAGTTCAACATAGTAATTTCTCATTTTCTCCAATCAGCATCCCAGGAGATCTAGTTATTCATGCAAATCAACATGTCCATGACTTAAGCTGTGAGTCTTTAGGAACTTCACTGGCCCAAAGCTAATAGGTGAAAAGATATATACCTAACATTTTAAGGGATTTTCAACTCTTGATGTCTTATTTTGCAAAAGAGCTTTGCAGCAATAATTTATCAGGCAGCCTCTCTGTCCATATTGGAGTATTCTCTAGAATGATTCTTACGTTTATTTTACATTTCCCTTCCCTGTGAGAAGACAACTCCAGGTAAGGAGAATTGGGAGTTAATAAGATGCATGCCACTGATAGCAACAGTCTATTTGATGTCTATTTCCAAGAGAAAAATGCAAAGCGGAGTGTGTAATCCCTTAACGTAAGATACCTCCGTGAATCCCAGTGCCTCTGTGTGAATTCTGATGCCAGAGCTGCAAGGAGCATACACTGTCAGGGTACAGGAAATGAAGGCCTCTCTGCTTGAAAGTTTAAATGCCCTGCTCAGCAGGAAGTCTAGAAAGATTTGTTCAACTGAAATGAGCTGATAATCAGGCTTTCATCCAAAGATAAGGAAAGACAACATCCAGTAGTTTTATGATGCACTCTTACCAGGAAAACACAAATAGTTTTGTCCATGTTGTGCAGCATTGACTCCTGTATAGCATATTTCAAACTGCAATCATGAAAATGTTCCATTTCCGACTAAGAGAAAAAGTCACCCATGAAACTTGACACCGTACCTTCATTTTTTTAGCAATGAACAAAAAATACAGATTGTTAGTGTCGGCCATTCTGTTTTTTCATTTTCTTTTTATGATTTAGAGGTGTTCCTAAGACTTGCAATTATTTAAATAAAATTATTGTAGCATTTTTAGGGGTCATTGGTACATTTACTCAGCAAAGTTAGCTGCCTGAAAGACAGATTGACTGCTAATCAGTGCTTAATGAGGGCTTTGCCGCGCCCTGTTTGAGCGCTTGTCAGTATGAGAATATCGATTAGCAAAGCCACCTTTTGGACTTATTGTTGGTAAACTGGGTTGATTTCTGAGGTGGATAAAATGCATGGCTAGATATTCTGTCCACTGTGCTCTTGGCAGGCTGTTGTTTATCACAAGGTTTTAGTGTTCTTAATGAACTGTTAATAAGCTGTCAATTATAGTGTTTATGCAAATTAGGGAAAGAGACATCGAAGGATTGATGTGCCTAGAGTTAAAAATGCCTTCCTGATACATTATAAAGTAAATAATTCCCCTCTTAATAATTGTCCTTAAACATTTGCTCTTCTTCGCCACTGAACCATTCCCACGTTGGGCACCCTGGAAAACAATAGTCCAGGACTTCTTTAAGCATTATACTGAGAAAACAGGACGCATCTATCTCTAGGGTGTACTTTGCTTTATGATAGCAATTCTGGAATCATTTTCATTCATCCTTGGCCATAAGTGAAGTTCAATATCAAGTGTTCTGAAATTCATAGGTAACTATTTTACGATTCTCATGTGGGGCATCCATTTTCGCCTTTCTTCCCGCTGGAGACCATTGACCATGGCGAAGCAACCTCCTCAACCCCTTAAATGTCCTGCGCTAATGTTAGCTGTCCCAAGTCCCATGTACTTTGTAGTGCCTCAGATTATCTCTTTAGTACAAATCCTTTGTGTGGTTATAAATTGTCAACTGAAACTATTTCTTTTAAAAATCTGCTTCTCTGCCTCTGTCCCAGCAGAAGTGCCTGTCTTTTGCCAGCAAATCCACTAATTTCCTATTCTGGGTTTTTGGTTTTTTATTTCATATGCCCTTGAATGTGATGACCTAACACGCCCCGCCCCATGTCCTTCAAGGACCTATACAATTGTCTTGTTCTCTCGGTCATTCTTCCGGCCCCGTTTCCCCAGGCAGAATAAATCAGTTCCTTTCTGCAGCAGCCCCAGAGTACTTTAAATAACTTAAATATATTCCAGCACTCCCCACCCCTATTCTGCACACACACACATTCAGAAATTGTGAGCTCTTTCAGGGCTTGGCCTGCTATTTATTCATCTTCAGAAATCATGTCATTCAATGTTAGAAGATAGCTACCTCAAGACACTCTGGAAGAAATTCTGCTCAGATTTCCATTTTATAATAAAACTAAGGTTATTAAATGGTTCCCAATATTTAAAAGGATAATAATTTTGCTGCAATCACATCACTTTTATTTTTAATTGTTGTGATCAGAATTCTATCCAGATAGTTATTATGGGAGAACAATTCCTGAAGAATGCTTAACCTCTCAGTACAATTAAAGTAGACATCTTTTAAAGGCTCTTAATATTCCCCCCAGAAATGTAAAATTACATCTTGTTTTGTTTTGTGAATGTCATGTTTTGATTATATGAAATCGGTATTTTACTTAAAAAAAAAAAATCTTCCGTTCAGCTTGGAGCATGAAGGTTTGCGCACTTGTTAGCACATTACTTATTCCAAAATCATTGAAAATATTATTCTTGCAGGTTTGGGGTTTTTTCTAACCTCATTCGCTCAGCTCTGGGAGTTATAATGTTTCATAAAGGAAGTATCATAATCTACAGCAAAAATCATGCATCCGTATCAGTTGAAATGATGGATTAAGCTGTTTTATTATAAGTATATCACAAATGCAATACATATTTGCCAATGAAATGCAGTTATCATAAGGTTTTGCACAGTGCAATTTCATGTTAATGTCCAGGTGGAATATAGATGGCTTTATATGTTTGGTTATAGTACCTGCTTTGCAGTTTGAAAAATTTATTTGTAAGGGTTGAAAATGTAAATATGAGAGTTCAAAGTATCTATGAGTTATTTCTAAATACCATTTAACTCCTCCCAAGGCAGATGAGGGAAGTATAAAACTGCAAATCTCGTGACTGATAAATCAAATGAAATAATCCAATAAACTGGAAGAAAAATTGTGAATTGGTCTTCTGAGAGGCAAGAGAGCATGCTGGTAAGAGCTTGGACTCTGAGGTCAACAAGTGTCTTGACCTTCTGGCACCTTCGTTTGTAAGTGTGGAGATAACACCCAGCTTCTAGGATGGCCTTGGAGATTAAATGAGTTTGGGATGACAAATAGCACTCAGTGAGGGCTTACTACATGCCAGGTACTATCCAAATGCATATTTCAATTTCTAAATTTTAATGTCTCTCTTTAATCAAACATACAGCTTTTGATATTTGATATGCATTCTTGTATTTTCCTCTTAGATGCTTTTCAGTTATCTTCCTGAGAATTTGTGCATTTTATGTAGAAATAAGATAAAATACACAAGATGTAATATCCTACTGGTCCTTAATTCTATAGCTTAATAACTTTATGAACATGGGAAATTACTTAATCTCTCTGTGTCTCAGTTTCTTCAACTATAAAATAACAATGCTGATGATAATGATGATGACGATGATGATGAAGATGATGACACCTATTTTATGGGGCTGTTGTGAAAATTGAGATTATCCCTGTTAAGTATTTAGCAGAGTGCCTGACAGTGAGTGCTCAGTCACTTATTATTATGGCTGGTAATACTGTCTTTAGCATTACTTTTGCTGTTATTAATGTAGTGTGATTTATTTTTAAATTAGGGTCAATTGAAGGAACTGGGAATATTTTGTGAGTAAGGGTTTTTATGTATATCACATTCATTCTTCTCATATCCTGCCACCCTCCTCATTGTTGTTATTGGGAATGAAATCGACTTCAAAATAAACCTAAGAATCAGGACTCCCTTGGATCTGACACTGACCCCAGATGCCAAGCCACAGAGGAGCATGCTGCAGTCTTTCTCTCTTTGAAATTCTAATTAAAAATAAATTTTAAAAGTTTTTTAAATGCATATTTTTATTGAATTCTAATATGAGCCATGCAATATAAAATGGCACTGTAACATCTCTTCAAATATGCACACTTCTATTCACAATAGTATTTTAAAAAGTAATCTTACAAAAGTTTTATTTAAAAATACCTTGCCAGGTGTGGTAGTGCATGTCTGTAGTCCCAGCTGTTCAGGAGGCTCCCCCTCTTGGGTTTGGTTTCTCTAAAATAAACCTGTCCTTGATTGTCAAGCCACCTTTCATGTTTCTTTCCTCTTTCTTTAATTCTTACAGAGGTGGGAGGATTGCTTGGGCCCAAGTGTTTGAGACCAGCCTGGGCAACATAGTGACACCTTGCCTTTACAAAAAAAAAAAAAAAAAAAATCTAGTTTTAAGCATTTTGGTAATGCTTCCATTTCACTGCTTCTTTCTTAACTGTTTTGGTGTGATTGGGATCCATTTTGTAGTTCACTAATTTGGTATTTAACCGAACTGATCTGTCAGATCTATCAAAACGTGGGCTGTTGATACAATTTGAGCTATTTCTTCATCGTACCTGTATTTACTTTGAGAGTTTATCAGCGAATGTTTATCAAGAATTTGGAAGGCTAGCAGCAAGGTGAATTCTAGAAGAAAAAAAAATCAACAACATATGCTGTACATTTTTTTCAATACTAAATTGATCATCTGAAACATTATTTTCAATACAAAAAGCTCCATGAGTCACATAAATAGCTTGTCCTTTCAAGATCCTAGAATAAAAACTACAAGGACAGATGTGCTCTAGATGTCATTTCTCAGCTGGGGCACTGTGAGCAACATGGCAGTGGTGAAAGAACAACACGTGGTCAGGATGCCTTCGTGTGTTCAGTTTTTATTTTCAAAGAAAAAAAGGAAAAAAAAGGATGTAAGAAATGGGGAAGGAAGAGAGGGAGGGAGAAAGAAAGAGAAAGAAAAAGAAAAAGAGAAAGACAAAACAACCAAAACAAACAGAAAGGCCGGGCGTGGTGGCTCACAGCTGTAATCCCAACACTTTGGGAGGCTGAGGTCATGGATCATCTGAGGTCAGGGGTTCGAGATAAGCCTGGCCAACAGGGTGAAACCCCATCTCTACTAATAATACGAAAATTAGCTGGGCGTGGTGGTGGGCACCTGTAATCCCGTGCTTGGGAGGCTGAGGCAGCAGAATTGCTTGAACCCAGGAGGTGGATATTCCAGTGAGCCGAGATCGTACCACTGCACTCTGGCCTGGGTGACAAGAGTGAAACATCTCAGGACAAAAAAGAAAGAAAAGGAAAGGAAAGGAAAGAGGGGGAGGGGAGGGGAGGGGATGGGAGGAGAGGAGAGGAGAGGAGGCCAACAATAATAATTTCTGGTTTCAGCATCTGGTATTCTAGTGTATTTTTCCATTCACATTCACTAATTCAGAATTTTCTCTGTTCCCTCCCTTTTTTATCTGTTATTATTAATTTGTGCAAGTCTTTTAATATCTCAATTTAAAATGAATATTTTCTTTCTATAAAAGAGAAAATGCTATAGATACAGAGATCATGCTATCTCCTCAATAGATATATGAGTTTTTTAAAAAATGAATTACTTTTACTGTTATCGATACATTGAAATGATTAGTAGGAAACGAATCTAAATTGAGTCTAAAACAATCAAGTTTAAGTGCATCAGTAACCCTATCCTTTGAATAAATACAACCAAATTTTAGTTAGGTAAATTTTGTTTTGCAAACTTCTTACAGGTTATTGAAATTCTTAAAGAATGCTATTGTGTTTTATTAAAAATAACATTTTGGTCTTCAAATACGTTATTAATCAGCAGCATTCATTTATGGTATACCTAAAACATGCTAGTAAAACTGTAAGCTTCTTTCTTCCTTTTTTATTTTACGTATGCTCATTCAAATTTGTCTACTTCAAAGATTTGAAATTGAGAAAAAAGAATTTGAAATTTCACATGTGCCTTTGCAAAAAGTAAAATGATTAATTTGCCTGCAATGCTTTTACAGTGTGTCATACTGAAGGCTTGAAGGATGTATTTGATCTTATCTTAAAATTGAGTAGCCTTGTTTTAGTATAAAACTCTGAACAATGAAAAAACAGCATTTCCTATATCCCAGGTTGCTTTTATAAATGATATCCACCTTGAATAATTGTTCAATCGAGGCTGAGCTCACTGCATAGAGAAGAATGTATTTCTTCTCTTTCTGAACAGTGGTCAGGGCCTTACGCAAGGATGTTTTCATGTTTTGTTCTTTTGGGCTTCTTGAGGCTCATGGTAGTTCTCTGAGAACATGTTCCATCGCTATTAAAAATAATGTCCTTCTTCATCGGTAACGTCCTAATGTACTTTAAGTGTTAAACCCATCCCTTTCTGCATTCCCACAAAGTATTTTTATACACGTGTGTTTTTTTTCTCTCTCCTGGCAAATCTATAAATGGAATTTTTGAATGGAATCCTATGATATAAATATCTTTTAAAGCTTTGTCATAGTTTTACCTGCTTTGCAACGAGCCATTTTCTCTTCAAAATCAATGCGTCTCATTAAGACAACTTCTGGCAGGGATGAGGGTCTAGCATCAGTTTATAGAAAAGTGGTCATGATTTTGCCTCTGGGTTTGTTTTAATTGTTCCTCTCCATGCAGCAAGCTCTGTGGTTTGAGTAGCAGAGAATTCATTTGTAAGCTTGCCTCCTATGTTTCTCAAAAGATTGTTGTGAGGACTAAATTAATCCATCCAAAATTACTTACTGCACATCTCCTCTGTGCCAGGCCCCGCTACAGGTGCTGCAGATATCGGTGTAAACAAGCCAGTCCCTGTGTTCATGGAATGTAATTTGGGAGTAGGGGGAGCCTGAAAATGAACAAGACAAAAGCACAAGTGAGGACTGCAGAATAGAAAATAAAATATAACTTGTGGGGAGAGCCATGGAGGTCATCAGGAAGGTCAGGGAAATTTTCAATCTCTTTTTTTTTTTTTTTTTTTTTTTTTTTGTGATGTAGTCTCACTCTGTCCAGGCTGGAGTACAGTGATGTGATCTCGGCTCAATGCAACCTCCGCCTCCTGGGTTCAAGCGATTATCCTGCCTCAGCCTCCTGAGTAGCTGGGATTACAGGTGCCCACCACCATGTCTGGCTAATTTTTATATTTTTCGTAGAGACAGGGTTTCACCATGTTGGCCAGGCTGGTCTCAAACTCCTGACCTCAGGTGATCCACCCTCCTTGGCCTCCCAAAGTGCTGGGATTACAGGGGGAAACTCTCTTAAAATACATCGTGTAAGCTGAGAGGAGACTTACAAAAAGGAGATAGCCACAAGGAAACCTGGGAGAAGGCAGCATGGCCAAATGTCCTGAGAAGAATGAATGTGGAGTGCTGGTAGAAGGAATGCAATGAGTGGCTGAGGTGGAGGGCAGAAAAGATTAGAATGGTGGGGAGAGTACAGGGGCAAAATCATCTAAGGCTATGATCTCTAAGGAGTTTTGATTTTGTTTTAAGTTGCAGAGAAACCATTGGAGAGGTTTGTCTGGAAGGGAATAATGTGATATACTTTACATTAAAAAATAATAATTGTGTATGTAAAAATCTACCAAGATTGAATCCTGACTCTGCCACTTACCTCCCTAAGCCTCAGTTTTGTTATCTGTAAAATGGCCATCATGATCAATCATAACTCATATGATAGAGATTAAATAAAATAATCAACATAATGTGCTTTGTCCACCATAAGCATTCAACAGAAGGAGGTGTTCATTTAGGTTTTTCTTAAAAGTCCCCTTGGTTCTCCAGCCTGGGCCATTCATTAATTTATTTTGTGCTCACCTCCTCTCCCTTAATATCGGAAATTTTTGACAATTTTCTCCGAGATTCCTGGTATTTGGGCTTCTGGAGATGGCAGGGGGTCTGGTTTGCTGTCTGTTAATTTTAGCTATTCTCCGCTGGAAGTGCGATCACAACTAGAATAACCAGAGAGAATGGGAGGTGGTGCAGCCTATTAAGTGGCCCCATGGGGCTGCCCAAGCAGCAAAAATCAAAACAAACAAACAGAATCCCAAAACAGGTTTGGGCTTTAGGGGTTTTGAAAAATGGACATTTTTCCCATTAATAACATATCCGTTAAACTCTACTGTGACAGCTCTCAAAAAGTTTCTTCTAATAACAACATTTCTAATCCACAATCATTCATTCTGCCTAAAAACGTCAGAACCGAACAATACCTAGCAGATAATTTGGTCCATTGTTTTCAAGGATATAGGGAGTAGAAAATAGAAATAGGTAATCCGCTGCTATGTCATATTTCCAATGTTTCTATGCAAGCCAATCACTTTATGGAACCTGAAAAATTCAAGAATTTTAATGATTCGAAATATCTGGTTGAATGGCTGGTAATCTTCTCTCTTATTTGGGGAATCCCAAAGCTAAAGCTGTACATAAAGAAAGAATTTAAACGTTTGAATATACAACAAATGATCTATGAATCTTTATTGTTAGCCTAGCCATAATATTACTATGAAATTTTCATAGTGAGGGCATAACATTTAGATTTTAGGTCATTAAGACAATTACTAATTTCTTTTTATCTGAACCATTACATATGGAAGAAAATGATGTACCTTTTTTCACTGCTTGGTTAATATCAGCCTGTGAAAGAGAAAGATATTTTCAGAAGAAATATAAAATGACTTAGGTTAGTTCCCCCATATTTAGATTGATAGCAAAGAAGGCAGGAAAAATATTTTTAGAATGTTAAACCTGGGACAAAAGTGTATCCCAAGTAATTTGGATATTAAGGGGAAAAACATTAAAAATCTTTGATAGGAAGTGAAGAAAATTATTTAAAAAATGAGAGTACTTCTTAACAACCAAGATTTGGAAAAAGTTTGAGTGAAAGGAAATTTAAGACAGTTGTTTTGCATTACGTTATTATATCTCTCCTTTGTCTTTGCGTAGCTAATGTTTTCTACAAGATAGATTGCATTCAATCTTGAAATATATATGTATACTTCTGTATCTATGTCTATCTATATACACAACCACAGACATTTATCAATTTATATATCCATGTACATATTAATCATAACTTAGGAATGACAAGATAAACTTGTTTTTCCTACCACCCACTGTTTTTTAAAAAGGCATTCTCTGTTTATACAGAGTAACTGCAAATAATATTTTCATGACTATGTCATATGAATAAAATAGGAATTTTAATCATTTATGTATTTACAGTGAGAATCATTATGATTTTATGATTTTACATTTAGCTCATGATTCCAAGGTGTTTTTTATACATATATGTATATAAACGGAAGTTCAGTGCTTCCTGTAAACTGGAAATTTAAGTGTATATCTACACTTGAGAAAAATAATGGTCAAGATAAGAGAAAAATATATGAAAGTTAAATTCTAAAGCAGTAGAAACCCCCCTGGAAACAAACTCTTACCCCTGGTCAATTACTCACTTGCCACCATAGATTTTTAGGAGAGATTCCCAATATGGGAAAGCACAGTGAGTGGTTTACGTCCATAAAACAGCTCATCATTGACATGAACTCGTATTTAAATCTGAATTACCAGCATTTGAGTTTTTCAGCATGAGGCAGCAAAAGATTGAAAAGCAGTGTTTTCTGATATTGCCCTAAATTATCATTTCCATAGATATAACCTTTATCATTTCTTCTCC